>NC_051155.1:234351556-234536015 GCF_013339745.2 Dermacentor silvarum
TGTTTCGTGAAAGATAACGCCAAAGAACGTTTGAGTCTGAGACTCACTCTCAAGCTCCTCGGATGTGAGCTGCGTATTGCGGGAATACAATGGCTTCGTGGTCGAAAAAAAATGTATTTTGTTTTCTTAATGTTTAATTCCAACTTATTTGTTCTCAGCCATAATGACATATTGCTAAGCCAAAGGTTCGCTTCTTTTTCTAGACTAGACATATCTTGACCCGAAAAAAGACGTTAGTGTCATCTGCATATAATATCTGGTGTTAGAGGTACGTTTACGATGTCATTTATATAAAATAAGAGTGCCCAAGTATAGACCCCTATGGGACACCGTAATTTATCATGCCCATTTGGTGACTTCGAGTGTTGCAAATCCGTAGACTGAAACCTTAGTAGGTAACTTCTTATTAAATTAAGGGGCGTACCTCTTTTCCATATTCATTCAGTTTTTGCAAAAGAATTTCATGCTTGATCGAATCAAAAGCTTTCTTAAAATCAAGAAAATTCCAATTGTGTGATGTTTTGCTCAAAATGTTCATAATTATCTTTAATAGATAATAGGGCCTTTCAGTACACGTGTTTTTCTGAATGCATATTGCTGTTCTGTTACATTTTTTTGGAGCTACAGAAGTTTGCAATTCGCATTATATGACACGTTCTATATTTTTGAAAAAATGGTAAAACAGAAATGGGCCTATAATTATTCATGTCGTTTTCATCACCACCTTTGTGAATACGGATACTCTAGCTATTTTCAATTTGTCCGGAACGTTCCAGTGCTCAAAATGAGGTTGCAAATATGTGCAAATGGTGCACTAATATACTTTGAAACTGCTTTTAAAGGTTCGGCCTTTATACGTCAAAACCCACAGCGCATTGTTACTTAACTTCTGTATCAGCGAGGCTACTTCTGATTCATCCGTGGGAGTTAGGAAAATAGATTCCGAGACGCGTGCTGTAATATATGATTTGTAGACTGGTCAGTACCATTTGAAATATCGGGAGCTCCCGAACTCAAAAAATGATCATTGAACATATGGCAAGTAAAGTACCTGAACAAGATCTGCCCTCTATTTGAAGCTCAGAGATGGTCTTCGCATTCTTATTTTGCAAGAGATCGCTCACTGTGTTCCGCATGGCTTTCTGGTCATTAAGTATGCTTGCAAACTTTTTTTCGTAGTAGCTAATTCGCGCCTTTTTAATATCAGATCCTAGCTTATTTCTGGTCTGCTTAACTCAACCAAGTACTCTAAGCGCTTTGTTTTTATGAATTCAGTGAACAGCTTATCTCTTGCTTTCATCCTTTTTAAAAGTGAAGCGTCTATCCACGGTTTTCTTGCCTTCTTGTTTCTTTTATACGCGACAATCGGAAAAGCTAAATTATAAAGGTCTGTTAACTTTGTAATAAATATGTCGTAGGCATTCACAGGGTCAGTATTATGAAATTACAACTCCAATCCGTTTCGGCGACAACTTTCTCGAAAAGCCTAATTGTTTCTTGGTTAATTTTCCTACGATGCATAGGATTTTCTGGATTTCGTTGTTTTACACACCACGGAAAAAATACAAAAATCGGCAAATGATCACTGACTCCAGGTGTTAGAACCCCTGTGCTATCTCATTTTTGTAGTTACTGAAACATAAATCCAGGGTAATTTCAGTCAATTGTGTCATCTGGTAGGCGCATGAATTGTATTTTTATAGCCAAAAGAGAGCATTCTGTCAAGAAACTTTGTTGTTACTTGGTGACAGCATATCTGTTAAAATCTCCTGTAACAATTACGCGTGCGCCATTTTTGTTCACAGTACTCAAGCATTCATCTATGAAATTCAGGAAATGAGACACGTTCCTGAAGGGGGCCTATATATAGCAACAACTAAAAGGTGCGACATTTTATCATGACAGATTCAAAATGAGAGGATATGACAGTATCTCTTTGACAATATTGTATTTCACGCTGTCATGAACAAAAATCGATACACCACCACCCCTTTTATTTTCCCTGCAGATTGAAGCACAATTGTAGTTCGCAAACGGCATGGTATCATGTATCAGCACACAACCGAAGTGCGGCCGGCCTGCTCTCGCAAGGCTCACAGTCCAAATGGCGCATAACATGTTCTGACGCTAGACGTCGCCCGTGTCGGCCAATGGCGCTGCTCAAACGTCGGTTTGTGAAAAGGTCTAATAATCCACCACCACGACGAATTTAGTGAAAATTGTGTCTACGCTATAGAGAGTCTCTGTGCGAAGTTAAATGCGGTTGGATTGCAAACATAGCCTTTGTAAACATATTTTAATATAAACCTTCAACGGTTCTTATTCAAGGAAAGACGTTAAGGCACTGTCTGCATGATTTGTAGTCTGCTTGATTGTACCCAATAAAAAAGTTAAAATCCTATACACTGTTCATTGTAGCATTTCTGCTTGTGATGGAGCATGTTGCACTTGCAATGATGGAGCATGTAGCATTCAAATTTTTTAACGTTTCATACTCAATGCAATGCGCGCATCTTGCTATGAAAAAGTGATATCCTTTACACAGTCCCAAGTATTTTTGTGGATGGCTTTAGGAAGTGATTTAAGTGTAATACTATTTATGCTTACATGTTCAGTGCAGTGACATGTGAATTCAGTTGTATTCAGTGTGTGAACCTCTAGCACAGTTTCTTTGGTTCGTAAAAATTTTAGGTTTCTGTACAAAATTGCTGAGTTTAAATATACCTTTATGCTGTATTGAAGATAAAGCTATGTGCGTCATGTTCGCGATGGAATGTATTTGAAATATAGTAGTGGTTACTACTACTAAATGCATGCTTGCAGCATGAGAAACTGATAATGGCAATGAGCAAAGGCGGTCACATGTAGGGTAAAATAATTTTCCCATATAACAGTGGTGCTAGAACTCTTCCGAATGTTTGTGTGAGCATGACTAGATATTGCAGTATGCATAGAATGAACTGCAGGACATTCATTAATTTTTGTCCACAGCCATGTCAGTGCACGTGTCTACTATTGGCTATAGTTCTGCTGTGCTCAATGCCTGCACATCGAATTCTCAACAGTTCTTTTAGTAAACATTACCATAGCCTCTCGTCTGTTTCTGCTGGACAGTTCTGTTGCTTGCGCTTCGGCTTGCAGTGGTAAGTCACTTATCACTTTAAATTTCACACGGAAACACACGGTCCAGGAGTGACACCTAGGTTCTTTGAATCCCTGGCCAGTTTATGGGTTGCTTGCAGTAACCATGGTCACTTCACTGCAGATGTCTTGCATTTCGTCTGCCACAGCCTCATCACCGGCAAGGCTTCGTATTGCATTTTGTCTACAGCCGTAGGCTTTGCCATTTTCCGTCTTGCCTTGTGCACATTTGCGCTTTCTGGAGGAAAAAAAACGGTGCTGTGGCGCAACCCTGCTTATTTATGGCACATTCGATGCTGGCCGAGTGTTGCTGCTTGGTGCATTTCACCTTTGGCAATTAGCATTTACTGACTACTAGTACTTCATCTTGCCGGCTGCCTCACTTGTGCACATATTCATGACAACTTTGACCCCAATGCAGTAATATAAGCGATGAGTATTGTTGAATAGAAAACATATGAACTATTGCAAATACGTTGCAAGACGGAACATTAAGGTTGAATACACGTATGACTCTATCAATAAACTGTACTGCGATGTTTGCATACTTGTGATACTTAGGCTTTGCTTCATAATCAGTGATGGAAGGCACTTACACGTGGGCTTGTTGTACTCATAACTGTCTGCAAGTGTTATGCACAGTGCCTACACTGGCTTCGCCTTGACCGCGCCTGCACCCATGTAGTGGCAGGTAGCACGACACGTGGTGCAGGTGGCTGGGTTGACGACATTGGCCGCCCTGTGCCACTCGTGCCCGGCTTACACGTAACTGAGAGCCTGAGTCGATTTCGAGCGACTTCCTTCCAAATATCCAGACATGAGACCAAGGCGGCTTCATCAGATCTGCACGCAATGCATGTACTAACACCTTGCTGGACACCACACCTGCATTCTCTTTTGGCAACCATACAGTTAAAGGCGACATGAATTGAAGCCCAAGTTCACATTGCTTTATGTAACATTACCACTTCTTGTTCGAGTTTTTTACAGGATCTAGATGGAACTACATGGGGCCCGAATTTCCGCGATGGTTGCGTAGTGTTCATACTTCCCTGATTCTTTAGGCATTTAGATCACCTTCATCAAACCAACTACAACAGTAAACTTGCAATTAGCATTTTCACATCGGAATCGTGAGACCAAAAAAAGCGCTTCGAAGCCGCCGCCACTTCCACCGCCCACAAGTGCCAGCACGTGGCCCCCTACGCCGCCCAGTAGCCCGCCGCCAGTTGCTCCACAAGAAAAAAAGTGGTCTCGTAAGAACGTGAAACACTTTCATTAAGTACTTTTCACTAGCCTAACTGCGTCGGGCCTACACCTGTAAACGAATTCAGTCTACCACACCCTCCGTTGCCACTCCGTCTTGACTGGCGGGCCTCCTGCATTGAGCAGTGCCGACAGTTACCTCCACAAATCTTTCCTCTTGCCCGTAAAATTCGCATCAAATTCCCCCGACCTACTGTACACAAGCCGGGGGTTGCGTTCCATGGAATTTATAAAAAAATTCTTCTTGTCTAAAAGAAATTTGGTGTGAAGGCATCATGGTGTGATGTACGTCCTTCATGTATAGCAGGCTAACTGGCCGCCTGAGAGCATCACTCATAAGTTATCCGTTTGGGTGCACGGAAAATTGTGGAATATGAACCGTTTGTGAAGAAACATATTGCATGCTTAACGAAATAGACAATTGATGAGCACATTGTTGCAATTAATAGAGCAGTACGACATAGCCAGCACAAGCATGTAACTTTAGAAGCATCAATTTCCAGGTTGTCTCCATTATTGGCTTGTGTATTACGTTGCTTTGACAGTGCATGACAGCTTGACATATCGATAAGAAATTTTCCACATAACGCTTTATTTTCATCAACAATATCTTCCTTTCAAGGTTTTTCTACAATAGATGCAGCTGATACTAATGTCGAAGTGCATAAAGAATTGCCTGCTCAACTATAGTACAGTGCACATTTTGTTGTAATGTGCTTCGCGAATTTGACATGACAATTTATTTCATACTAGCCACAGATTTATTAGGTACACGGGTCACCCCAATACAGCTGGACCAGAGCAATGGCCTCCATCACCTTGCAAGCAGCCGAAGTGAGGGAGACCGGCCGGTAGGACGCGAGGTCCCGGCAGGCTTTTTGGCCTTCAGGATGTGGCCCACGATGGCAGTATGCCAGGACTCGTGCACATGCCCTGACCGCCAGATCGCGTTGAAGCAATCGAGCAGGCGCTGCTGTTCGCTGGCGGCCAGGTTTCGGAGCAGCTGGGTTGTCCCTCCGTCGGCTCCTGGAGCTCGTAGAGTGTCAGTGGCTCCTGGCAGATGGTGGCCACGTGGCTGCATGTCCAGTCTGGGTGGATACACCGAAAAGGCAGTTAGGCTCGCTGGCGCCCGAGTATCCGGTGTATCCAAGAGAGCCGCAGTTCCTCGTCATAGCGTACACCTGCATGCAAGGGCGTCAGGCACTGCACAAGATGCTCACACAGCTCTGCATGCCGCAGTCGCAGCGAGTTGACATTCCACTGGAGCACCCTTGGGCGGCAGTAGTTCTTCACTGTGTGGCTTGCCATGATGATTTCCACCCAGCGTTCCTCCTGCCAGCTGGCGCAAGTAGGAGTGTTAGCTGGGTGTTTACCACCACAGTTGATGCAGTGAGCTAAGTTGGCACAGCTCTCCCCCTTCTGGTGAGGCCTGCCACAGTGGAGGCAGCTGGGAGTGACATGCCCGTATCGGCCGAACTTCAGGTGCTCTAGTGGACGTGGCCTGGCCTGACGGACGCGGAACTGCAGTTTTGTAGGATCACATGCTCGGTGAATCGGGTTGCCGAATCGAAGTGCCACCGTGTTTCCGGCGCGGCAGGCGGCCAGCACAGTGACACTCAACCCGATCGCCCTGAACGGTTCCTCATCTATGAGCTCTCCGTCGATGCCGTACAGATATCCTGTACGTTTCCCGAGAGCAGCAGGCATGCGGGCAGCAACTGGGATGCCCCGGAGCTCGGTGATGGTGAGCAGCTCCTGGAGGCGGGCCTGTGATGTCGCGTCTGCGGCCACGGTGTTCCGACGGGTGTTAACCTGGACCGCAGAGGTCAGGCCGCGCCCAGAGTGCTGACGCAAGTTCCAGGCGTGTTAAGCGCTTGAAGGCGCTCCCCGGTGCAGATGGCCGGAACAGGGATGTCCCCGCACCCGCTGGATAAAATTTCAGGAATGGCGGTGCCCTGTTCCATAGCCGTGGAACGCCTGCGAGCATTCTAGGAGGCGGAAACAATGAACCTGTATATATATCGTGCATGTGTTGCACGTGAAGAAGTTGTTTAAGCACGAGTAAGAACACATCTACAAACAGAAACATATATAGAAACGTTGCGAGGCGAGAAGGTGGCAAAGACTTCCGACACTGCTCGACGAGTGTGTAGTTCTGATCTGGTCGAAAACATCCGAGCCGCCGCCGGAGGCACCGGCAATAGTCACGGATGCCGCGCGCGTTCGCACACGCGGGCAAAACGCCGACGGCGTTGACAACAGTTCTGCGCATTGCTGGTGCTGCTACAAACCCTTCATGTGCCGGCTCAGCGCTCTCGGTTGAGGGAGGATCCACAGGCTGGGTACTGGTGGCAGTCTTCCGGACCTGCCTGCTGTTGTGCGACCGCTGGGCCTGTGGTACCACTTGGTGCACGATCCGAGGGCAGGGAGTTTCCATGTGTCGCGCGGGGTTGCCCCTGACCCTTCTTTGTAGTGGCATGGCGAGTGGACTTGGGGCCCGGTGGCTCCTTCGAGAAAGCAGCGGCACTGTGAGGCAGTTTTGACACCTTTATGGCAGATGTGTTTCCCGAGGGTTGCCAGTGGTGGTGGCTGAGTTTCTTTGGTGTTCTCGGCGAGATCTCCGGGAGACACCACAGGGGTTGCAGAAACGGGCGCTCCAACTGTCACCGAAGTAGGGCCTTCAGCAAGTACGGCGCCGGTCGCAGCCGCTTTTAGATTCACTGCCTCTTTGTTGGCAGCGCAGCAAGGTGCCGCAGTTTCGTGCTTCCTCTTGCAGTGAGGATGCGCACTTTGGCCACTGCTCAGGTGGCTCCCCTGCGTCTACGTATTAACGTCTGGTCCATGTCCTCCTCGTCGGGAAGCTCTGTAGTGGGAGGCCTAGCAGCCGTGCCAGGCGTCTGCGCCGGGGGGACTTCAGGCGGCCCGGGCTGACTCACAGTGGCTGGAGTGCCCTGGAGTGACACGGCAGCAACTTTGGTCATGGCTGCCGCTTTAGAAGCGGCGGTGCGCTTCGAGCCATTCGTTGACGTTTGCCGCTGACCTCGCCTCCATGGCTTTTTAGCCTTAACGAGCAGCTTCCGCTGACAAGGTGGTTTGGCTCTGCGCAACATTCACAGAGCGCGTGCCGTCCAGCACTGCTTGATGGACTAGTTCCTCCTGGCCCAACTTGGGCGACTGGCTCCTCCACGTGGCTGAATAACAAATAAGGAAACATAGTGGGGCATTTGGAATCAGTACACAGGTAGAGAGTACAGGTTTTATAAAACAGACAGTCTCAGCAAGTGAACCGACAATGGCAGGAAAAAGTGGAAACCTCGAGCTTCAATCGTCATCATCGTGCATGAGCATCGCACTCTCCTTCTATAAATAGTGACAACATTCTTCACTACAGTAAATGCGAAGAAGCGAACAATAAGCATGCCTGGTAAATCTCAGGTACACACACTGACCGGACAAGTGTAACCCTGGCACTGTCAATACACATCACTTCAAACCGCAACTGTGAGACAATTCTGCAATATGAACCATTTTTGAACAAATTTTGCCATGCTAAACAAAATATTCCAAGAGCACATTTCTGCATTAAATAGAACATTACAACATTGCCGGCACCAACATGTATTATCTGTTACCTTTATTGTTAAAAATATTTTCTGTTGGGCTGCTGAGCACGAGGTCGCGGGATCGTATCCTGGCCACGGCGGCCGCATTTCGTTGGGGGCGAAATGCGAAAACACCCGTGTACTTCAATTTAGGTGCACGTTAAAGAACCCCAGGTCGTCCAAATTTTCGGAGTCTCTCACTACGGCGTGCCTGACAATCAGATCGTGGTTTTGGCACGTAAAACCCCATAATTAATTTTTTTACAACATTTTAAATTTCCACGTCTCCGCTCTTTGGTATTGTCTTACGTTGCTTCAACAGTACACAACAGCTTAACACATTGATAGGCGACATTCTTCCACATAACGTTTTACTTTCATAAACAATGTGTTCCTTTCAAGCTTTTTCTACAAGGGATGCAGTTGACACTAATATCTAGGTGGGTAAAGAACTGCTTGCTCAACTATGGGATGGCGCACATTTTTCTGTAATGTGCTTCGCGGATTATGGCGTAACTTCTAAGCTGGCACACAGTTTTTTATATACAATGTGTACAGATGTAAAAATTAAATTAAGTTATGGGGTTTTACATGCCAAAACCACAATCTGATTATGACGCACGCCGTAGTGGGAGACTCCGAAAACTTGGACCACCTAGGGGTTCTTTAACGTGCACCTAAGTCTAGGTGCACGGGTGTTTTCGCATTTCGCCGTCATCGAAATGCAGCCGCCGTGGCCAGGATTCGATGCCGCGACCTCTAAGCTTAGAAGCCCGACGCCATAACCACTAAGCAACCACGGCGGGATGTTGTCATTTGTGGCTTTCTACATTTATGTAACGTGACTGTTAAAATTTGACGTTTCATTCATGTCTATTTCGTTAATAACACCTGAAAGGGTATTACATTAGCGGTGGGTTTGTACGGAACGCCTAATCGTCAGGATGATCTATAGCGCAAGGTTATTTGTTATGCTTTGCATTTAGGCTTCATGGGCAGGTGATTGGTAAGGTAATCAGTTTCTAACATGCTAGGCACACATAAACAGTCACGAAATGGTAACGTGCATCAGTATGATGTACTCATGGTGTGCTACGTTTTTACGAGTGTGCTGACAATACACAATGTGACTCCTGTAACACCACCTTACAGGATCTATTGTGAATGCCTTGCGGCTAGCCTGTTGCACCACATCGGTAATAACAAAAAACGTACCAACCAACTCTTCTGCAAACAAGTATACTACATTTACTTCCTTTCTTAAGGCCGCTGCACATGATGCGATTTTCATCGCACTGGAAGTGCGATTTCTGTCGTATGCGACGAAAATCGCAGTCGCAGGGCCGATTCTGCGATTTTCGGGTGGTCGCGGCGAACGGTGCGATTTTCCGTCGAAATTGCGCCGAGGCCTATTTCGCGGTCTGTTTGGGAAAATAGCGTCGGTCGCTCAGCACAACGTGTATAGATACTTTTTTGTCTGTAAATGTTGGCTCAACAAGCCTCGAACAGTGCAACTAATTGAGTGGAGCCGTGGATTGCGCAATTGCTAAGTACCATCAGCACCGATACGCGAACAGTGCAGACAAAACACGTAGGTCAGATTCGGTACTGTGATTTCTATGCGTTTGTTGACACGCTACGTTGCTAATCACTTGACACTTTTTTACGTTAGCTTTGGGTGCTGATAGTACGTACTTTTGAGTGTTTTTTTGTTATTCTTTTACGTTGGCTTCGGGTACTGATAGTGCGTACTTTTGCGTGCTTTTTCCGTTATTCACACGCGCTGCGAGTTGGTAAATATTGCGACGTGTCCCTCACGGGAAGACATGACCTTCGGATGTCCCAATTTTCTGGTTGTACAAGCTACTCACGATATACGAAAACGCCACAGTTGTAGCGCGGTATGCTTTTACGGACGGAACAATTTAAAGAATATGCAACTACGGTCAAATGGTCACGCTATACGCGCGACAATTTACTTGCAGTCAGTTGGTTTGGGCTTTCATGCGCATTTTCCCGAATGAATTATCTCATTTCAAGGTTCTGTTACTTCCGCTGCGAGATGCGACTGCTTATGAAGCTCGCAAAGTGAACGTGCAAACTATATACCGTAATGAATGTTCTACAGTAGCATACTTAACGCTTGGACTGGTAATAAACAGCATTCTCAATTTGTTTTCGAAACATTATTTAATCAGTTCTTTCTCATTTTTTCTGATGTAATATTTTTCTCCTGCATAAAAACCAATAAACCTTCAATGTCTTGCAGACTTTGTATCCTCACTGCACCTGTATTACCCCCACATTAGAAGGTAATTGCATATTTCGCTTACTTCAGTGCGTCGAATTTTATTATGCTAGTCGTAGCGTATCACAGTATTCTAAGAAACTACTTCGCTATAAACATCCTTGCCTTTCCTTGCTTCCCTGTCTCTACTTCCTGCAAAACACATACAACAATGCGAAAAGCAGGCAAACGTCTTGTTTTTGTACGCGGTAGATAACACATTAAACAAAAGCAGATCAATATTGTGCACTCAAGTCAGGCGGTTGCATTCCTTCCTGTGAATGATAGCATCTTTTCAAGTGTGGGTGGTTCTTGCATGTCCACAGCTCATAAAGTGTACAGACTCACCACGAGGCGTAGGCCTTGCCCATCAAGATGGAGGTAATGTTGCTAATGAGTCTGCAATTACATGTATTACTGCATAAACCCGTATAAGCATATCTCATCATCACTCAGCCTAGTTTGCTCCGAGTCATATTCACCAAAATTCTGCGTATCCGAGCTTGCTCTGACTCATATTCACCAAAAGTATACTTGGCGGATCATGCTCTGACCCATATTCACCCAAAATCTACTTAGTCGAGCTTGCTGTGACTCATATTCACCAAAATTCTACCTAGCCGAGCTTTCTCTGACTCACATTTGCCAAAATTCTACTTAGCTGAACATCCTCTGACTGATATTCACCAAAATTATACTCAGCTGAGCTTGCTCTGACTCATATTCACAAACATTTTACTCAGGCGAGCTTGCACAGAGTCATATTCACCAAAAATCTACTTAGCCGAGCTTGCTCCGCCTCATATTCACCAAAATTGTACTCAGTTGAGCTTGTCATGACTACCACGTGACAACATTCACCAAAAGCTTACGAGTGAGAGCAAGCTCGGTTGAGTATTAACCAAAATTCTACTCAGCCAGACTCACACGAACTAAGACTCGTGGTTAGTTCGAAGTCTTAGTGAGCCGACGTTTGAGTCAGTTCACCGAGCTATGCATACATTACATTATGCGACCTGTGTGATGCACAAGCAAACATTGCATATGAGTACGTGTTGCATCGGGTGAAATAAAGACAACTGTTACACACTGCAGTTAATCTTATAGAATGTAATTGACCGTTGTGTGAAAGGTTTGCCTCATGTCGATTCCAGCAAGTGCATTGGATTTGCGTCATATCGTTTGCAAATTCTGCTGGCTATCTTGGCCATTACTGCGTGGCTACATTTGTGCACTTCAACAAAAAGTTGAATAAATGACTGGGGCAATATATTAAAAAAGATGCTTGCATCACTGCAAGTACAACAATCAGAACATGATACAAACACATGCACATAAGATGCACACAAATGCTAAATACATAAACAGACGGAATCAGTTGGCCACCACCTATTGCAAAAAAAGAAAGAAAAAGCACAGGTCAATGCTGCAACGACCACGCATACCATTCCCCTTGCCATGTACATGGGCTATAGGAGAAACACGTGCAACCTAGCCGTTACCTCATGGTAGCAGCTATGAACGCTGTTGCATTCGCAGCTGGCCACTCAACCACTCAAGTGTGTTCAGTGTGCTTGTACTTAGGCACACGTTTATATCTAAAAAAATAATGTGGTGTCCTGTAAAATTTGAGAATCTTTGGATTGTGAGGCTCCCAAAGGTAAATATTTTTATTCCATCCTTGTTCAAGGTGAAAGCTCTTACACAAGCTTAGAGATATTGTCAGTGCCCCTCACTTTCCCTCAGAACATATGTAGTCTGTTCTTGACATTCGAGCAGCTTTTCAACAGCAAGAAAGGGAATCAGATTCCCTTGTTTTCAGCATTTTGTGAACGCAGACAATTCAGGGAGACAAAGTTTTGGTAATACAATTGGTTCAGGAATACCAGATTAGATTGTACCTTGACGCTTTCCTTGCACTTTCTTATTTGGGGCGCTATAATGTGAAATGATTCCAAACTGTTTTGATTTCAATTGATGCAATCAGCCTCCACGATTGGTCAAAACATTTTCGGGCCACTCCCAACTTCGCCTGTCTGTCACGCGACGTCACGTAAACCGCGATAGCTCCCGATCTGATATAACGTGTACACACTGATTATGCATGATTAAAACGCGCAAAAGAAAAATAATCATTCCTGATTAGACACCTTTTCACCATTAGCCCTTTATTAGTCCAATGTTTTCTGGCTAAGCCCACTTGCCTGTCTGTCACGCGACCTCTCAAAACCGCGAAAACTCACCGCGTCAAAGTGATGTGTACGCAAAAAAAATGCATTAATATGCCGAACAAAACTGAAAATTTTTCTGAATAGCCACAGACTGCCCCGTTCCGAAAGGAATAGAAGATGGCTGCCCGCCGATCGCTCAGGCCCTCGCTACTCGCACCTGCCGGTGAGCCTGTATTTATTTGCGCATGATAAACCTTTTTGCGTGGCAGTAAAACTTTGTCGAGCCCTTTCGGCATGCATAGGACATCGCTCTGCCAACTCTTCCTTCGTGAGGATCCGTTTTAGCGGCATTCTTATCCTTCCGTTGCACGCCGCCGCGATTTTCGACCAGCCACCGCAAGCTAAGTAAGGTGAAGCGGACCAATCGGAGAAGGCGGCACCACCCTGTTGATGCGGTTATCTATTTTCACTATACTGGTTCGGCCCCATCGAAACCCTCTCCACTAGAGCGTGCTCCTTGCCTCTTGTCACCCAATTAGATAAGAAAAACCGCTGGGCGTAGACAATGTTATTGGTTTTGAAAGCCAACAAAGGTGACCTCCTATAAACGAGCAGATTGTTTGATTGGGTTGTTCAGACAACGCTGCGGGTCAGCGCCCGATGCTTGGGTCGGTGGTTACGTAAATTTGACGTCAGGAGTTTGGAATCAGAACAGTTGGAATCATTTTAAGTAATAGCGCCCTTGGTCAAATATTCTAGTTTGCAATGGCTCCAATTAGCATGCTCTAACATCGGTACTTGCGTAGTGGAACAGGCTACGCCCCTTAAGTATTGCCATAGTTTACAGGCTGTACAGAGATCATCCGCACTCTCTGAGAGCCCTGTGCATGCGAATAATCTACTTGTTTGCTTTCAATGCTCCATTCGTGCTTTTAGTTAACAGCGCTTCATAACCTACTACGTAATGACAGAAACGTGCTAACTAGTTCAACAGACTGGGATGCTGGCTTGCATTTCCAGGAAAGGAACCATAGTGCCTGGTCCAGTTGCATATATGTTTTTGGTTATCAGGGGCTTTCTGCCTCACTTTTAAAATAATGTGCTCAAGCAGGTAGAAGCACACGCTTGCTATTAGCGGATAGTTTCGATAGCTTTTTGCTTGCCACACAAAATTTTAGCGTTCATATTTGTTATGAAACAAACAACTGTACTCGAACAAGGTATTTAATGTTAGCCGGGGGGGCTACGCGGCTGCGTTACGTACTGCAGTATACAGGGTGTTTCAGCGAAACACTTCCAACATTTATTTAAGGTTGCCTGTGGCAGATAGCCCAATTCTAATTAATGATATGGTCTACTCGAAGAGGCGGACATTACTTCCACAAAAAATTGAAATGCATAATCGACTTATCAACAAAAATTCACTAATTAAGTTTTTAACTAATTACCAGATCGGCCATATTGCAATTTACGAATTGTAGCCGTGGAGTTCGCAAGGCGGATCCATTTAGAATTAATTCTCAGGGTGACACCAGTTTCGAGATATTAATTCCCCAACTTTGCGGAGAAATGCATTGGCGTTCCAGTTAATTTTGTGCTTCAATGGATAAAGCGACGTTTTGTTAAGAAACTAACTGGAACGCCAATGCATTTCTATTCAAAGTTCGGGAATTAATATCTCGAAACTGGTGTCATACCAGGTGTCACCAAGCCCCGGTGCTGTACCGGGGCTTGGTGAGAGCGCCGTGGCCTGGTGAGCGTCGTGGCTGAATCACCTAGTAGCAGCGACGATGTTACCCATGCTACCACGAAATCGCTGTTGACTTGCACTAACCAGAGGGAGGGATCAGCTGGCCAGAAGTTCGGAAGGCGGAACGAGAACGCCGAGAATGCCTGGGACGCTACGGTGGGAGGCGCCGGTGGATTCCATTCGCACTGTAGTCAGACCAAAGTCGCAAAGTTTTCAAAATCCGTGGTCATCAATATTGTATATGTATCGTGCATGTGTTGCACATAAAGAAGTTGCTTAAGCACGAGTAAGAACCACGACCTACTGAAATACTGACCTGCTCAGCTGGCGGCTCTCTATGGAGCCGCTTGCGCCCGGTCTCGTTCCAGACTCCGCCGCTAAGGGGCGCTCGAGTTACCCCATCGGAGTGCCGGAGAATGCATGGTTGCGATAGGGCGTTGAGTGCTTCATCGAGCACGTCGTGCTTATATGTGGCGTATTTTGACTTATTCTAATGATTGTTATTTCGAAAATGCTCATTAACACTTTAGTTAACATTTGAATGTGTTTATTTACAAAACCAGCGTCTAGTAAACGTGGCGTGCTAAACTTTAAGCACCTTTCGGGAGTTTGGTTCCGTCTTGTTGGCCATATAGTTAGTGAAAAATAGCCTGCTGAATTTCTCGAGGACGAGCTTTGGAAACATTTTTGTGGGCTCTTCCGTAGAGCCTTCGTGTTTGAACAGCCTATTCTGCGTAGTTGCTGGGAGGACAGTTGTCACAACTAGTGACATTGGTTTCTTTTGGTGAATTGACAGTGGGGCAAAAGCTTCAGCGGCTTCTTCAAGCGCGCATATAAAGGAAAGGAATTCCTGTCGCGGGTACGAGAGTCCACCTCTGTCCACATTAAAGATCACTGCAGTCGCTGGACTAGAAGAGCGTGGAGCCTTGATGTTTTGCACGCACTGCTGGCATGTCAGTGAGTCTTCTGTAGCTTTTACTAAGAAGCCGGCGATTAGACCCAGCGTGCTAGTCTTGATGCCTGGAAGCGGGGGACCTGAACAAAAAAAAAGTAAGAGCAGGGAAAGGTTGCATATCGGAATGAACAGTGAATAAAGGTCATGTTGCGCGCGTCTGACTAGCCAACATTTGAGTTTTAAAAGGCAATAATTAATGAAACATAGTACAATATGCATTCCTTTGTTTCCTCGCCTGTCGCACTGTATACATTCTTGTGGAGAACATATTATTTGCACCTTGTCGCTTACTGCATAAAATATTTGCTGATACTCTCTTACGACCCAGCTAGTGAGCACGTGCAGGGGCTCTACGAACGACGCCGTATATACGTGTTTCTAACGCGCGCGCCCTGACCACAGCTAGTACAGGAATGCTTTTGCACAGTTTCCTGTCAAGATGCCGCTATAGTCGGATATAACTTTAGAAGACAGCGGCATTTGCCCCTCAAAGGCGGATGCATAGGAGCCGGCACCAATAGGCGCGCACTTCAGGTGACGTCATGAGCCGGACGGCCGGTGTCCCCGCCGACGGAGAACATGCCTAACATGGCCGCCCTCGCTTCGAACTGGGCCTAGTCGCGTCAGCTCTGTGCGTCTCCCTTCGTCAGAGTGATCTGTCATGCCGGAAATATTATTGTGAGCTTACGATGCACAATTTGTGCCGCGTGCGTTTGTTCTGAGCCGTGAGCCAGCGAAGAAAGATTGCAGCGAACATCGGTGGCGCTGCGCTGCGCTTCGTGTGGAAACAAGATCCCGCGGCGGCATACCGCTGCAAACAAACATTGTACGTGTTTGTTCCGTGGTGTTTTGTTTTGCTCCAAAGTGAAGTTACGACGAGGAGAGTTCGCCAAAGTCTGGTACCTACTGTGAGCGGCGGGTGTGTTTGTGTACTGTGCCCCTGCGTTTCTCGTCGGACGTGGTGAAGTGATGGAGCAAAACCATTATCAGGATAAATGAGAAAAGCGTGCGCGGATGAAACCAACCAGCGAGTTTCTCAACAGAAAAGATTTGTGAAAGCAACCTCCAACGCAAAGATTCGTTGCTGCCAGCTCAGCGTGCAAACGACCGATCGTTCGCAGCAGTGTGATAAGATAGCCGAGCGTCTAGCAGCGTCGTTCGAGTGTTGTGTAGCACCGTCGATTGATTGCTTTCCACCAATGCTAACAATCAGTGACTAACCAACGCCTCCTATAAAGACTATAGGAGGCGTTGGACTAACACGCGCTGTTTGAGCGAATGTCATTGGATTGTTAACGGTCAGGCGTTTGGAAGCAGTGTTTGTTTCCTTAATGTCAGCCTGAATGCCAATATAAAATTATGACTGATACACTGGTGCCGTTGCAAGGGAGCTTGGCATGAATTCGCGTCGCTGTGTGGCTTGGAACTCTTCGCTCACTGCACGCGCCAGCTGTAGAAAGCCTGCTGTGACACAATCGCGCATAAGCTGTGCTGTCAGCGCTCGACTTGCTTTCCCACAACACAGCTTTGCGCTTTGTCGTGATATGTCGCTACTAAAAACTTCCTATGACAGTGAAGGCAACAGAGCCAATGTGTACATTAAAAAAAAAAGTACGACAAAGTAGGCACAGCTGCTTGTGAAGTGACTCCTAATAGTTCTACTCGCGTCTGCGTTAAATGTGTGTGCTAGTTTTCTTGTGTCTTTGTGTATATTGGTTATTTTGCCTTTTTTGTATTTTATATCTTAGTTTTCGCGCTCGCGTGTGTGTTCATGTGTGTGAATATGTGAGTTCTTTCGTGCGTGTATGTTTTGTTCCTATTTCTATCCTTTTATTTTTGCATTTGTTCTTGTAAGCATGCTGCAGCCACGACTTTCGACAATTCCATTAACTCGTATCATTCAAAGCACCAAGTCGTGTCAATAGCAGGGCTGGTCTCTTCGATGTCATGAAAGCCATTCTCTCTTGTCTACCTTGCCTCCTCAGTCTGCCACCTTGCTTTGTTTTCTCCTACTATTCTGACCTTGCTTCTTAGATCTGCTGTTGCTGCAACGTGATTAATCAACTTGCACCAAAGAAAGTTCTATCAGCTGTGACAACAGAAACATTGACAGATACAAAATGTTAAAAGCATCACGTGGCTTGCACAGTTACTTCGTCTTTTTCCACTGTTAATATGTTTATGCATCAGTGCATACGGTAGCTTACCAGAAGTGCACATGAAAAGGTGCCATATTGTGAAACAGCAACTTGCTATGTTGTTGCATTCAGTCTTAATAAACAGATGGTTTTGCTGCCCGTCACATGTAGTGGTACACATATATAACATTGTGCAGTGGGGTATCATGTCCTGTCTTGACGCTTTCATCATTACAAATGCAGTTTTCTTGTGAATGGAGTCCAGCAAAGCAGTGCTGTGAGAGCTTTTGCAACTTTCACCATTTATTACTTCCCCAATATCACCGTCTGAATCTGTCCGTCACTTTGCCTACGGCTTGTAATGAACACGTGACTCACTAAAAAAAGCACGTTCAACTTTACTGTGCATTTTCCGGTACGTAAATATCACAAAAAATGCTAGCAAAGTTAGTCACGTTAATAATTGTGTTTGCATTCGCATTACTTGCTCGAGTCAGATTAATAAATTGAAAATTGGCTATGACAACACTTCAATTTTCAGTGCAGACTGCTAACGGAGCCATAAAGCGTGCTCCGACTAATTTCACTACGGGGCGCGTCAAACTCGACGGTGGCTGCCTGAATGAGCAGTTTGGGCCTCACTAAGCTAATGATGTTTTATATTTGTTCTCTTAATTGCATTACTTGTGTGAGCCAGATAACAAAATAATCAATGCAACCACATGAATGGCTGCCCGAATGAGCATTTTGAGCCCTCCAACGATAATCAGGGTTAGCAATAGTGTTTCAATTCAGATATGCCAGCATTTAAATGTGTTTCTATGCCACTTCTTAAATCGAGCACAATGTGTGCAGGACGTTGCTTATCAGAATTGAGCTTCTATTATAAGGAATATGCCATAAATGGAACTGCTTATTTATTTGAGAGGTCACGGAATGGATGGTTGGCTGTTGCGAACCCACCGGCAAAATTTTGGTAGCCCTAATAAGGGCTGTTCTTTTGTTAATAAGAAGCGTTTATGCTTAGTCGAGTGGCTCAATGCCAGACAGCTCGCAGTCGGAGTCACTTTCTTCAGTTTCATCTTCACCCAGCTGGATGATTATGGGTTGAATGAGCTCACTCCCAGACGTGTCAAGTCTGAACTTTGCCTCCAAGTCCATCACATGCTGAATGCTCTTCCTCCAGTCTTCCGCCGTTACCTGCTTGATTTTCTCCCTCAAGATGATGTCGACCGTGGACAGCTTGAAGTCTCTGTTGTCCGCAGCGATGCCATTTTTGACCTTGGCCCACACAAGCTCAATGGGATTAAATTCGCAGTGGTACGGCGGGAGCCTGAGTACAATGCAACCGGCCCTTACAGCTGTGTTGTCTACGATGTAGCTCAGAAAGCGTGACTTTACAGATGCCACCAGCTCAAGCAGCTGCTTCTTTATCATCCTTTCACCGTAGGTGATGTTCTTGCTTGTGAGCCACTCCTGTGCCTTTTCCTTCTTCCAGGCCGTCGTTGGCAATTTCTCTTCTCGCCGGCTATGGTAAGGTGCATTGTCTAAAACAATGACGCTACCAGCTGGCAACTTCTGCAGAACGTCATTGAACCAGCCCTCAAAGCGATTGCCGTCCATTTCCTCGTGGTAGTCACCTGTCTTTTGGCCTCGGAATATATCCAAGCAGCCGTCGACGAAACCATCCTCGCTGCCGATGTGCGTCACGATCAGGCGCTGACCTTTCCCAGATGTTGTTTTAGACCCGTCGTCAGGCCATTTGCTCGAGCGAACAGGCGTCCGCGCTTCTGCACCACGATGTCTGTCCCACGATCGACCGAGTGTGTCCCGCCGTCACCCATGTCTTGTCCAGGTAGAAGATCTTTCAGCCTTCCGCCCGGTAGCGCTCCACGTCACGGAGGTAGCGATTCCGCCAATCGGTGATGTCATCCCGGTCGATAGGTGTTTGAAGCCGATCTCGGCAAGCAGGCGACGCACAGTACACCGCCTTAGTGATGGTAGTTCCATACGCTCCGAGAACTCGGTAGTTACCTTCTCGACCGTCGGTATCTCGTTGCGGCGAAAGAAATCGTGCACACATGATCTCAGCGCGCACAACGTGAAGCTGTCAAACTTCGCGCTGCGTCTCCTCTTCTCTGCATTGCGTGGGCGCTTTCTCGAGGGCGTCGTCAGTTTGCCACCCGAAAAATGCGAAGATTTAACTTCCTGCCTCACCCTGAACACAGTCCTTTCGCTTACACCAAGCATGTCGGCGACAAACTTGCTCGTGTCCTCCACGCTGCGTACAGGCTGCCTGTTACGCCAAAACGTGTAGCAGTGGGAGATCATGTTGCGGAATCGCTGTTCAGGATGTGGCCGCTCTTGTTCTTGCCGAGGCTCCTTGGTGGTGTGGTCATCGAGGCGACACAAGGCTCGTTCGGCAACAAAGTATCGCGTTCCGATCTCACCTCGCTGGGCTCCATGGCGGAAAACTGGCACGGAACGCCGCGCGCGATCGTTCGCGAACTCACGAGATCGCAGGTTCGCAACCGCGAAAAAAAGAAAAAAATGTTAATTAAAAGTAAGCCCAACACATTAGATAATAAGGTTGTGCAAACACACAAAAAGTATATATGAATCTTATGCTATTAAGCCAGCGACTGCTACGCCCGGTGCCGTCGATCTTGCTCTGTAGCAGACGACGCACAGCGTTGTAGAAGGCACGGAGGTATTTTTATCTCGCGATCCGGCATGTGCGGTAGCATTTCCATCATGATAGTTTTACCAAACCACTCGTCAAGATACAGAAATCTTATTATACCGACAAATACGCGTTTTAGAAGCAGTGACAATTTTTTGAGTGGGACTATTTTAGTCGCGAAGGAATTGGCTGCTGCGCTTCGGTCAACTGGGCGGGTCCTCCTCCTGTCTTCTAAAGTTGTACCCGACTATAGGCATTGCGCTTTGCCGAAGTTATTTTATCAAAGCACATGTGCGTGGTCAGACAAGAACGCTTGAGCTGCCAGGCGCCGCTTGATTAAGGCGCGTAGTTGAAAAGACCTACACAGCACACAGTTGCAACGCGCTTGCAGGTACAGCCTCCCGCATTTTTAACTATATCGCGGGAGCGTCCATCACGCGTCATTGTAGCGCCTTTAAGCGGCGATAATCAGCGAGACCGGCAGGAGTACTCTCAAGCGCACTAAGCACTTTCCTGTGCAAGAGTCGTCTAATGCGATGTTCCCTTCAGGACGGCGAGCGACCATATTGTAGTGTTCTCGCGCGATATAGTTAAAAGTACGAGAGGCTGTGCGTTTACGTCACGCACCGGCTGAACTCTGTAGAGCTGCAAGGTGAGGACGCATGGCGATTTGGATGTCCTTAACAGAAGCCTTTACGTGCTCTGTGCTCGATGTTGCCACTTCCAACTGAAGGCTGTTATATGATGTGCTTGGGCCTGTTGTGGCGACGGTTGCCGAAGTTTCTTCTTCAACCTGATAGTGTGCTATAGGCATGTTTTCTTCACGATGTGGCAGTGTTCCTAGCTGTCTTATTTGCTGTTGTGGCTGCATTTCTAATGAATTTGGTGATGGCAAGGAAGGTGGAGTGGTCCCTTGCGTTTGGGCTGTCTGTAAGCTCAGTGGAAGATGGCACGAGCCAAGAAGGCCTACAGTTCGTTCTGTGCTACCGCTTTCAATGAATGTATGATGCCCATGGCTAGCACTTTCTGCAGTGATGACAGCGCTGCACGAGCATCCGTTTGATCATTCGATCCATTTAGCTGGCGGACAGTGGAGAACAGGGCTTCTACAGGATCGCTCGAGAACTTCGCTGTGAGGACGTATATGAAGCCCGAACGAAGGAGGAACTTTGTCGACTCCACAGTTGACCGTGTCGTTATTTGGAGTGCTTCATACGTTTCCAGTGAAATGAAGGCACGCTTGTCAGGCGCTGTTTCTTTCCAGGCCGCAAAAAACGGCAGAAACTCGTTCTCCAGCCAGGATAACCTGAAATAATTAAGGTTAACAATGCATAAAACGACACTGTTTCCTAATATAACTTTAGCTACCTGTCGTCATCACATGAGCTGAATGGCATCCGATCAGGGTCTCTGGTGATCACATAGAAAGTGGTGCTCCTTATGTTATGGATTGTGAACCACTTGTGTATCATTTCCATGAAACGGATCGTCGGCAGGCTGTCCTCGAACCCTAAAACGCCGAATCTCCTTCCATACTGTTGCAGATAACGCAGTGTAGCTGTGACCTGAAGAAAAATAAATAAAAGGGCCAGCGTGGCTTCCGTTAACGTACGTTTTACGTCGACAAAATACTGACTTTATGATATCTCGCTAGTTCAATTATTCTTCGCGTTATGTGATGCATTAATACAGACCTCTGGCGAAAACACGTCGAGAGCTCTCCTGACGTTCATCTTCTCGAAGTTCGTAGAAACACGTGCTTCCTTGTGAGGCGCCGGACTAGCTTGAACGCGTTGTCTTTCAATAATGTCAACCAACATCCTCAGATACTTGGGGCTATAATATTCCCCTCCATTGCAAAGGAAAAGGTTTGGTGCCAGGAGCTGATTACGCTCGTTTTTCAGTATGTGACAGTGGTCAAAAGCCAGGAACAGCCTCCTGTTGTCGTTCATGGGGTGCCTGCAATGAGTGAAAAACCTCGCAACTGAATTAAAGGTCAATCAACGAAACAAAGTTTCTTCGAAAGCACAATCCCAGCTTGAACTTATGTGTATGGGAAAGCTGCCTTCCGGAATTACCGACTTAGCATATGTAGCTTAGCTTCAACAGATTTAAAAGAACGAGAGGACACCACTGGTTGTATTGCCCCGTTGCTCAGTATTGAGAACATTCTGCAGTTGGAAGAGTGATTATCCGCTACAAGTCTGACGACCTCAAAGCCAGCATCTTCAACGGACCTAATAAGATGCATCGTCAAATGATGAAGCTGTTCTCCTGTGGTGGACCTCGTGAAGTAGTAGCCAACTGGAATGCTAAAGATTGCGTGAGTGCATGATGTTAAACACCTAAATTACGATCATGAACACCAACTCAGCAGTTTTCTCATAATCGAGAGAAATCTATGGCGGAATATCTTACGTGTAGTGGGTGGACAGCCTAACGAACACGAAGGCGAGTAGATGGGTGGCGAGTTCATTTTCCATTCCAACGCCTTTTCTAGCTCTCCCATTTCCACAAGACCGTGCACGCGGTCGGCTTTTTTTTTTTCGTATGTTGCTACTTGTTTGATGGACATCTCGTCGACAACAAGAGATCCTTTTTCTCCTAAAGTGAAATACAGTCACGGCAAAGGCTGCAGTGATTGATACTGGAGCATTCTGAAAGGGTATAGCCAGAAATTTTACGTACGCGATCAGTCAAGGAGGTCGACTCTTGATGTAGCCGTTGTTTCATCAGCGAGGAAACAACCTCCCCGCTGCAAGCTCCTATATACATCTTTAACCCCTTCAGTCACGGCGTACACATTTGTGTACGCGACGTATTTTCGCAATTTCTCTGCAGTGGTGTCAAGGAATAGATCGCGAACATTAAGCTTATAATAACTTGAAAATTCCGCTTACCTAATGCACCTCCATTTTATTTCTGAGTGCAATGTGTCACTATAGACGACCGCTTTGGTGAAGGCACTACCGTGTTTTACGGGCTGTTCGACGTGAAGCGGTTTGGTATCAGCTGTGAAATAACTTTTTTTTTTCCTTTCTAGTAATGCTTGCAGCGAATAATTAAATTGTGTATGTAATTCGAGTGGTTTACTAAATTTATTTTATGAAGAAACGTAGTATAACTGACTGATCACTAAGCAGATATTCGATAACTCTATAATTATAATGAGTCATCATAATATGCACAAGGAGTCCTTCCACTACCTAGATTTGCTTTCAATGGAGCATGCATTAGCTTGGCATAAATATTTGTAAATTTCATACATTTATCGAAAGTCTATCATAATTCGTGACTGAAGGGGTTAAGGTTGATCGGCTGGGGAGTGTCAGGCTTCCAGACTCACGCAGTATCTCGTAGCCACAGGGAGACTTTGCGTGTCATAACACGGCTTGTCGTATTGTGTCCTCAGACCACTTGTGGTGCTTTGTGTCTAGACATGAAAGTTGTTCGCTGAGAAACAGCGCTTTGGTGTCGTTTTCCTTCAGCTTGTCCTGGAAACAGGAATAATGAATACCAACGATCTCACGGAAATTGCAAGCAGCGCGCGTATCGGTCCACACATTGACAAATTCGTTCACACATTGCCAAGTATACCTGAAGTACTGCAGCGTTGGCCATTTCAGAAAGTAACTTTACGTCCGCAACTTCATGTTTTAGCTGAGCAACCTGCGCTCTTAAAGCTGCATTCTTTTTCGTCAGTCTTAGGCATTTCCGCCGCAATGTTTTTGTTGAAGTGACCATGAGTCACAGCTTTCTTATCGTTATATTTGTTTGTGCTATCAGAGAGCGTCACACGTTCCTTTGCGTGTCAGGTAAGGTCGCAGAAAGTTCTGAAAATTCTGATTGTGATGGAAGAGGCAAAGCCTCTGGAGATTGTGCGGGAATGGTGTTTTCAGCCGATGGGCCGTCGCTTGGTGACAGGCTCTATTCCAACGGTACCACAGCCGAAGGCACTTTTTTCGTGCAGAAAAATTATAGCCATATTGTACTTCGTTCCACTTTCTTTTATTAACTGAGTCTGTCGGCTAGACATGGTGCGGCATGAAGCCTTCTATGAAAGTGTTATGTTTCTGACGTATTTCCGTATTTCCGTTACGTCATAGAACATAATACTTCCACAAACATGCAAAATTTGGAAATCTCTCGGTCTAGATTTGAGCATTGCAGAGAGCTTTATATATCTGCCCGCGCTCTTGCATGCATCACTAACGCGCGACAGTGATTTGGTCTAAGCGTGCCTAGAGTGTGCCGACACAAAGTGATGCCTTCCGCCGGATGTTTGGGACCGTGCTAACCGAGATCACGCGTCACTTGCGGACTTCGATGCGCACGCAGGGTAGCTCGAGCAAGTAGATATGTCATTGCTGGGTTCTTTCTGTGCGCGTGGTTCGCACTTGTCTGTTCACGGACGGAACCGAGATGTCGCAGAAAACGAGGCGTAAACACAGCACCTGTTTTGTCCCATATTGTACAACTGGATACCGCTCAAACAACGAGCAAGTGCGCCTGTTGACAGAACCGACTGATCTTCTGTGTCGCTTGTGAGAAACACTCCGCAATTAGTCCCGGACCCTGTTTAATTACCGTCATTTATGGAAATTAATCAACTGGTGCGAATTTAGCATTTGTGGACATGTCTCGCATATAATAGTTTACTGTGGAAACAAAACCACGTATTTATTGGTAAAGTATCGTGTACGTGATAACTGTGCATACGGTCAAGTGCAACGAAATCATATGATTAACCTCAACCAACGCTCCGCAAAGAAACGGGCTGTTGGCGTCTGTCGCACCTTGGCTTCGGCATAGCACGGTCCGTACGGCTACCAAGGCATCATCAAATTAGTATGTATATTCTTGTACGACGCCTCGATGGGGCCTTTAAGGAAACAAAGAATTAAAGCAGTGTGCAATGTCGGTGAATAGTTAATAAACGTAATAGTGCAATATGCGACATCATTTGGTAGTCGTGATGGAGGAGACTTCAGGTGGGTGCATCAACGCCTAAGGGCGCTTTAGCCACAAAAATAATTATTAAACAGACATTTGTATCTCTGCGGTACAATATTACGTGGGAATTAGTTATAGAAGTATTTCATGCAACTCTTGCCCGGTATATGAAACGTATTGTAATATGACACCATCTTCGCCAAAGAAGACCACAAATTAAAGCAAAATTTTTGAGTCTCTCTTAATTGTTAATCACAATTTTATACTGTACATACAGTTGCATTTTCTCAGTGCCAAATAACGCTTGAGCAAACTCACCTTTCTGGAAATCGCCTTGATCCACTTATCACGCACTTTCGAAACTGGGAACTTGTGAAAGCTTACGGCAGGTGTCTCCCTTGCCTTGATTTGCATAAAGGAACGCAGCAGATCACCATTGTTGTTGATTTGATTCAATTAACGTACCTTTTCTCTTATTTCTTCTCGTACACGTACAGTGCATGTGCCCCTCAAATGCCACAGCTTGTGTCTCGATCGGCTCAGCGCAAGCAGACGACAGCAAAAGATCGGTGTAAAATCATACGCAGGAATACACCATAATTGTCAATTTTATTGAACAAAACTCAAGTTTTCTCATTTCTTTATCGTACAGAATTCATGTCGGCGTAAACATCACAGCTTGTGTGGCGGCTCCGCACGAGCAGACGACAGCAAAAGCGCGGCGAGGAGCGTTAGCGGCCGCGGCGGATGGGAAAGAGAAGCTTTAGGATGGGGTAACTAGCAGCGCCACGGTGTTCATAGCGGCAGAAAGATGCGCTAGCACCGGCGCGCTGGCGTTGCGCTCGCTGGGCAGGTCAGGAATACAGTAGGTCGTTGTAAGAACACATCTACAAACAGAAACATATATAGAAACGTTGCGAGTGGAGAAGGTGGCAAAGACTTCCGACGCTGCTCGACGAGTGTGTAGTTCTGATCTGGTCGAAAGCCGCCGTCGGAGGCACCGGCAACAGTCACGGATGCCGCGCGCGCTCGCACACGCGGGCAAAACGTCGACGGCGTCGACAACAGTTCTGCGCGTTCCTGTTGCTGCTACAAACCCTTCAAGTGCTGGCTCAACGCTCCCGGTTGAGGGAGGATCCACAGGCTGGGTACTGGTGGCAGTCTTCCGGACCTGCCTGCTTTTGTGGTGCGACCGCTGGGCCTGTGGTACCACTTGGTGCACGATCCGAGGGCAGGGAGTTTCCAGGTATGGCGCGGGGTTGCCCCTGGCCCTTCTTCTTTGTAGTGGTATGGCGAGTTGACTCGGGGCTCGGTGGCTCCTTCGAGAATGCCGCGGCACTGTGAGGCAGTTTTGACACCTTTACGCCAGGTGTGTTCCCTAGGGTTGCCTGTGGTGGTGGCTGAGTTTGTTTGGTGTTCTCGGCTGCCTTGGAAGCAGCGAGATCTCCAGGGGACACCACAGGGTTGCAGAAACGGGCGTTCCAACTGTCTCCGAGGTAGGGCCCCCAGCAAGCACGGCGTCGGTCGCAGCCGCTTTTGGATCCACTACCTCTTTGTTGGCAACGCAGCAAGGTGCCGCAGTTTGGGGCTTCCTCTTGCAGTCAGGATAGACACTTAGGCCCAACAACTGCTCTCTTCAAACTTCGAAGCTGCAACCCAATGAATGGCGGCCTCATGAGAGTGCTACCTCATATTGTCGTTCCCGAATTGCATACCGCAGTTCTGAGAAGTTATGTTTGGGCTGGAGCTGTTCAAAAGATAAGTTTCTCCATTCTTTCACTCAATTTCGCTGTGCAACGCGGTGTGTCCGGCACTTTGACAAGTGCCGTAACGGCGATGAAAACTGATGCACTCAAGACCTGCGTTGCCTGTGTCAATTTCATAATGTTAAAAATGGCTTCTGATATGTCTCTCTGTTAACTTTGGCGCCAAAATAAGCCGCAGCTTATCTGTCGAATGGTACAACTCGCTTATGTGCACCCAGATAACCTCATTTTCAATGTGCAGCTTGCGCATATGCCGGCTGTTTTGTGTTGTCTTCACAAGATGTAGTACATCAAATTTGGAAAAAATAAATCTGCACAACAGTGAAGAACGGTAGCACCACAGACGCCCCAGCTGTTTGGCTAAGTACAGATTGGAGGCTCCGTCTTCGCATATGAGGGCTTTGACAGTGGTTCGAATCGCCTTTAGCTGCTTGAAAACGGACAATATCAGTTAGCACAGTGCTGACGTGGTGTTGATGTATGGCTAATTATGTAGGCAACTTGCTGCATCCATCTCTTAGCAGTCCCAGACAGCAGAACTGCCACGGCTCGGCCTGAACAGCATTGTCACTGAATCCTTGTGCAAGACCTTGGGTTGCATCATAGCTGAAATTTTTTCAGCATCATTCCGTCAAATATCCGTGAACAGACACAGTCACGCTCACACCACCATCTAGTTGCCGATGAGATGGATGTCAATTGCCGTAATCAGCTTTCTTTTTCACGGTAGAGAGACACCTCCTGATAGAGGGGGCAAAGTTAAAGATGAACACAAATACCGGCACCCAGTGACCCACGAAAATAAAATTGTAGTGGAATTTTTTTACCCACTGGGCAAACTGCTCCCTTGCATTTTCATTTAAGCTTACCATGGCTTTTCAGCAGCTGAAACCTTTCGTCTGAGATAGCAGTGCGGATGACACCAAGCACTTTATCAGGTGTGCGAGTAGTCGTTACTTGTTTCGGCCGCCTGGAAATTGTCTTCTGGAGACCTGCTCCGCAAACCGCCTGTCTTTCGTCGAGGAGTGCACTTTGTGGCAAGGGTAGGGAGGTTCTCAAGAAGCTTGATGTAAAAAAACACGAAAGGTAAAGAAATATTTAACAATATGTTAACAGTGCGCTACTGGAGATGAGTTATTACGATTCGCCCGCACGGCGTGAACTAGTTAACGACGGTGCATCATAAATTGTGCAGCTAAACTTGTCCAATGCAGGCGCAACGTGACACTTGAATGCCAAAGTACACACACCCAACTGGAACTTCGGGAAATGACAGGAAGATCTGGCCAGCTGTACCTTAGGGGCTTGGAAGAAGGGGGGATCTACTTCCCAGTCGTTCCAGACATGGAGTTGCATCAAGCTACTTAGCTTATGCACTGGCTGCTACACATCTCTTCATACAAATTGCGGTTAGCATTGGTATGGAGCGCTTCTGTGCGATGGCCTGAAAAGAAATCCGTGTATTAAGATTATGAAGATCGGCATCTTCCAGTTGAGCATCATGGACCTCCACGCGGCTATAGGCTCCTTCAGTAACCTGGAAGAGTTCGAATGCGTCAGTTACATAATCATAGGCTTCCTCAGAAACCTGGCAGATTTCGAATGCGTCAACTACATAATGACCGGCCGAAACTTTGCACCGACAGTTGTGATGCTTTTAGGGCTGAGCACATTGAGAAATCTAAATGTTTCCAAAGCCTGTATGAATCACAAGAGCGCCAGGTTATTTGTTGATGCCTTAAAAGAGAATGAAACTCTCCGACAGCTGAGGATACACGGTTCCGTCAAACGTCAATTATCATTTTGGTCTAGTTTGGCAAAGAGAAATGTTAAATTTAGGTAAGTAAAGATTTTAGTTTTTCGCTTCCACATTGGTTAATGTGGCAGCAAAAAATTATCCTACATCTAGGATATTAGAGTGATAACATTTCTGAACCACGTACAAGCATTTTATACACCTCGAATCAAACGCATCTGAGTGTACATATCAGGTCTAAGTAAATATACTGTAGGAATCTTATCGCCTTTAACCCTTCCTCTATGCATAGCCCCTGTGCAAAGTAGGTAACCAGAACTACTAATTTAGATCCCTACTTCTCTATAGATCCTTTTTTATCTTATCTCTACTTTCTGACCTATCATCGCTCACACGCTGCTACACCATCATCATTGCCACTATCAGCCAGATGGCACAATGGCTGAGAATAGAATGAATAGAATAGAACATTTTTCCGCTGTTAGAACTTCTAACAGCGGCAAAATGTGTGGTCAGCAGTATTCTGCACCATATACTGAGGGTAACCAGCAAGACTTGCACGTCATGGCTAAGGGTGGCCTTCGCTTTGCAGAAAAGCTGTGCTCTGCATAACCAATGCACATTTTATGCGACATCAACAATGTTCAACAACCACTGTGGTGAAATTGCTGTAGCAGTGTAACACGTACACTTCTTGCATGCAATGATGCTATGCGCTCATTGTACTTGATCACTTTTAATGCGGTAGCCAGCGCAGTAGTACTTCGCCACAGAAATACAGCCGCATTTCTGTGGGTGCGTCGTCCATGATTAGGAACTGTATGCAGGGTGCTGCTTTTCAATAAGGCTAGCACACTGTAAAGTGAGTGTGAAATGACAAAAGATGTTTTAGACTGACTGTTCTGTGCTCTTAAGTCTGCTAATACCTCCAAGATTTGTTGACATGGCACGATTCTGCCACATCAGCAAAACTGCCAGCTTACCCTATTTCCTAGACTACAGTCTGCGGACTATGCAAGTATAAAAGTTTAATTGTTGCGGAGTGCGGACTACACATTATTTTATTTTTAAGGTTGGAAGCATGCTTCAAGAAAACGAATACACACTGCACATATGAATTTCACCTGCACTAAAACCGAAATGGCCAGAGGCACAGGAGTGCAGGACACTGGCCAAAGTATCTTTTGATAATGAACTCCATGCATGCACATGTTGTAGACATTGAGTGGAAAGCTTAGACAGCTACTGCAACTGCTATCATTCCCAGAAGGCATGACTGAACACCTTCAGCCTCTGGATATCAGAGTGAACTTTCAAGGGCTGTGTTCAAATGAACTTTGAGGCCTGGATGCAAGGGGTCGCCATACATTCACAAGAAATAGGTGAATGCATACAGAATCTTGTGCGAAATTGGTCAAGTGGGCCACTGATTTGCAGCATGCTGCACCATTTGAAGTTATTCTCAAAGGTTTCATGAAAATCATATTGAAAACTGAAGGCAAGGAAGACTTTCATTCTGACAGCAATGAAAACATGACGAGGCGCACATCAAACTTGCATGCTTGACGTTTTGTTCTGACAGCCCCGATCAGAGTGATTTGGTGGGTTTTCAGACTCCCTACTTTCATTACTTTATGGACTACTACCCAGACTTTTTAATGGTCGACTATGAAACCTCTGTGTCTCTCATTTCTACAAACTATATAGCAGGTGCGGACTATCTAGAACACATTAATTTAGACCCTCATTCGCCCAGTGGACTCTACACCGGGTGCAGACTATAGTGCTGAAAATATGGTACATCAAATATTGCGCTATAGCACATGCTGCAGGCTAATGGCCAGCATCTGTGCACTTACAGGGTAAAGCTCAAGTGCTCCGAAACAAGTTGCCAAATGAAGCTGTTTAGCTGTGGCTTGTGACCTCTGCCTGGCAATTCAATATGTGCGACACCTTGGATTGCAGTGTGGCCAATGAAAAATGCACATAATGACTCACAAGAACAGCTAAATGCTCAATGAGGATACTTCTGGCACAGTAAAGTGTGATGTTAACTTGTCTCGCAGTGGTTTTGCTGTAATACGGTCATATTAAACATATCGGACCACCACTACGAAGTTGCTCTACCTTTCGACAGAGCAAGTGCCATTTTTTTCTAGCATGTGTGCAAGAGGAATAGCCCTCCTTCCTCCGTCTCTTGCATTGATGGCATGACCTTTAAGGCAGCCGTTACCAAATACATTTGAATTGTAGCATGGCCTAATGTAGGCCAACTTTCTCCTATTGGTACAAGGTGTAGAAATTCACACTTGTATCAATATGATGCAAGCAGCACAGCTGTCGCACCCCTGTTACTATAACGTCGACAACTCTTCATGACAACACCACCAGATTACTAACAACTGACAACTTACACCAGATTACATACAAACAAACATACAAAAACAAAGCTTTCGACCAATTTTCAGCAAGCACCTATTAAATGCTTAAGAGCTGAATGAATGCTTGAAAGAAAAGTTAAGAATAACAAGAATAATGCCACACAAGACATCCAAAGGGCATTATTTTCAGTCTTTATACAATGATAACATTTCAGGTCAAAGTACCTATTGTTTGAGTAACTTCAGTCCCGTTAGCTTAATTTTGTTAATGTACATGAACTAAGGTTGTGCTCCAATCAAGCATAAACACTTCGCTTGTCCTTGGTACGAATGAATTTTTCCTGCTCATTCAGGGCTCTTGCCCTTAAGAAACTTATAAATTAAAACATGTTATCCATGATGGTTCTTCCAAAAATACTCCACACTTTTCTCAGAGGGAAAAAATAAAAGGAAATGTAAAAATGGTTTTTTTTAAATAATGGGGTTTTTCGTGCCAAAAACCACGATCTCATTATGAGGCAAGCCGTAGTGGAGGACTCCGGAATAATTTCGACGTGCACCTAAATTTAAGTACATGAGTGTTTTCACATTTCGCCCCCATCGAAATGCGGCTGCCGAGGACTCGATCCCGTGACCTCGCACATTAAAATTATGTTGCAATAGTGACACTTGCTATTGCATACGCAGTCCCCTCCTGTGAATTCAAGCTTAATAAACCGAGCAAGATCAGTATGCCTTCACAAGTTCAAACTGAATATTAATTTTCCAGTATGCGGTGGTTTCTATAGGCGCTTGTAAGATATGGAATGCAAACGTAGGTCAGCAGTGTCTGCGTACACGAAAAGCATTTGCAGAATGCTGCTTAGTATGTCAAAGCATCAAAGCAAGCTGCAAGTGGACACAATAAGAATGCCTACCAACAGCTGCCCCACTAGCTGTGCAATGTAAGCCCCACATATCAAACAATTGGGCTATGAACTCATCATGCCTGATCAAACATAATGGATGGATGGATGTAAAACTTTAATGAACGTCCTGAGGTACGCGACTCAGCGCGCAGCGGGCCGCTCCCACGTTGGGACAGTCAGGCCATGCCCGACCGGTGCATCGTGGGCCTTCTGGACAGCCCATAGTTGCGCCCCGGCATCGGGGCTCTTGATAGCGGAGAGCCACTTGTCCTCATTTATTTGTTCCGTGCCTCGTAACGAGGGGCAACGCCAGAGCATATGGTCTAAGCTAGCGAAGTCATTGCAGTGCCTGCAAGAACTACTGGCATAAGTGTCGGGATAAAGCTTGTGTAATAAAGCCGGGCTGGGATACGAGCCTGTTTGCAATAATCTGAGGGTCAATGCCTGCGCTCTATTTAAATTCTTGTGAGGAAGGGGAAAGTCTCTCCTGCCGAGATAAAAGTACTACGTAATTTCATTGTATGTTGTCGGTTGATCTCTGTTCTCCACCACTCCTGGCCGGCCGGGGAGTTCTCCATGGTCGCGGAAAGCGAGACCTCGCGCCTTGGAGTGGGCCAGCTCGTTGAGGTTTGTGGGGCCACCCATGATGGATCCCATGTGAGCGGGGAACCACGTGAGAGTGTGGGTGGCAATGCTTTTACCGTCGAGGATGCGACAGGCTTCTTTACACACGGCGCCAACGCTGAAGACGCGGATGGCTGCCCTGGAGTCGCTGAAGATGTTGGCATGTTTCTCGTCCAGGAGGGCCAAGGCAATGGCCACTTGCTCGGCCGCACATGACGACGTGCTTCGTACCGAAGCTGCGTTAACGGTCGAACACTTGTGGTTGTTGGACACTACTGCGAAATTTTTTGCTGTTGCCATATTGGGCCGCGTCAACGAAGCAGCTGCCGCCAGGGAGTTCTGTCGCCCGGAGTAGGAGCGCCACGGCCCTGGCCTTCCTTCTTTCCACGTTGCGCTGGAGATGCATATTGCGTGGGGCGGGGTATATGATGATGTGGTCTTTCTGGTCTTTCGGAAGGCCCTGGTAGGAGTCTTTGACTTTAGCCGCGGGGACGCCCATCTCTGTTAGGAGTCGTCTGCCCGCCGTGGTGCCGGAGAGTCTGAGAATCTGTGCCCTTTCTTGTGCTTCTGCAATTTCTTCTAGTGTATTATGAATACCCAACTGCAGAAGTCGGTCGGTGCGTGTGCAGTTTGGTAGTCCGAGCGCGCTCTTGATCCCCCTCCTTATCATGGCATTTAGTTTCTCTCGCTCGGCCCTCTTCCAGACGTGCATGGCCGCTACGTACGTGAAATGGCATAACAAGAAAGCGTGGACTAGCCTTATCGGATTCTCTTCACTCAGGCCTCTCCTTCTGTTAGCTACCCGCTTGATTAGACCGATGACGCTGTCCGTCTTCTTTGCTAGTTTGTGAATGGTGATGCTAGTTGTGCCCGCCCCTTCGAGTGTCATTCCCAAGATTCTAATGGACGCGACTTTGGGAATCGGATTTCCGCACTTGATGTAGAGATTAATGTCGATTTCGGTGGGGGTTTCCAGTTCTGTGGCTTGCGGCCCTTTCTAGTGGGGCTGTAGAGAAGGAGTTCCGATTTCTTAGGGGAGCACCGGAGTCCCGTGTCCGTTAGAAAGCGCTCTGCACTGTCGACAGCTTCCTGGAGAGCGGCTTCGACTTGTCCGTCACTGCCTCCCGCGCACGAGACAGTGATGTCGTCCGCGTAGATCGTGTGACCGATGCCCTGGATCTTGTCTAGGTATCTCGAGAGGTCGACCATTGCGATGTTGAAGAGGAGCGCTGAGATGACTGACCCCTGGGGGGTGCCTCTTCCACTCAGCTCCATTTTCTCTGATTCCAAATCTCCAGCCTTGAGGATGGCACATCGTTTGCTCAAGAAAGACTTGACGAAGGCATGGAAGGAGGAGCCCAGGTCGAGTTTGGAGATGGCGTCGAGAACGAACTCAAACATAAAACATGTGAACAAATTAATTTTAAATATGTAGACCTTTGTGTCTGCATGTTAAATAATGTGGTGCATTAGATTCAGGGCAACAAGTCTGCAATATCTTCCAGACAACCATTCAGTTTTTCAGAGCTGATGCAATGTTAGCATAATGAAACAGATTCATGGCTATAAAAACATAAAATCAAAACATCAACTTTTTAGCCACAATGCATAAACATGTGCATGCTTCAAACTTACATAACAGTAGACAGTTTAACCCACAACTATATTACAACATGGAAGCAGTATTCATTTACAAACTGCAGTCACATCATAATTTGCATTAAAACAGTGGTCATAGAGTAACTAGTTTCTAACTCTGATGCATGCAAACACTTCACAAAGGATGAAATAGAAGTCAATGTTGCATCGAAGTGCAATGAAAATGCTGTACAGAACAATATTGCATTGCCATTTGGTATAAGTGCACCATGTGTGCACTTAACAATGGACATTTTTCCAGTAGCTACCCCTCTAGCAGCTACCACTTTAACTAAATTTGACAGTCAAGACACACGCTCCCGCCACTTCTCGCCTCTACGCAGAGTATGGCGGTGTTTGACCAAGCAGTCTCTCGCGACGGCCGTCCCTCTTTTTTTTTTGTTGTTGCATGTGTTGTTGAGGTAGCTTCTCATCGTTCTGCTCAAATGCGCGCGCGTATTTGCTCACGTGTAGCAATAACACATTTTACATTTACCGACGCGACGGCAACATGCTGATGCGACGTGCAGGCTGTTTGTAACCAAGATTTGAGAGATGCACCAGCCTTTATTCTTCAACAGCTTGGTCAGTACCTTGATTCAACTGACGAAGGCATGTGCGAGCATCAAGCGCGCCGCGGCAGGACTTTTTTCAGGTTAAAGTCGACCGTCGATTGGAGTGGCTCGACTCGAAGGAGGCGTTCAACATACGCATGCAAGTACGTGCTTTCCCTTAAGAGCGGGCATGCAAGGAGCTCACCATGATGAATAAACAACATGCGAAACTTCTGCACACGTACTGCGAGTGTACTGCAGGGCAAGTGTTGTTTCATCTCGATATGTGTATCGTATATGCCATAGTAAAGGAACTAAGTGGACGCAACACAGTACGGGGGGTAAGCAAAAGGTAAGTGGACGCAACACGTTGTTTTGTCAGGCGCACAAAGCTTCATTTGCCTGCAAAAAGTAAGACTCATCAGTTTTGTTTAACGCGACACCGCGAGTGTGTCACTTTGGCCTCGCACGATGCAATCTGATCGGCTGTGTGGCGAGATTCTTCTTTTTGTTTGGCCCCACGTAACCGTACAGCTATTTCTGCCTGCATGCGGTAACACGTTCTTAAGCCAATGGTAAAATCCGTGCCGTATACATACCTGTAGAATAAAACATCGCTGTGACTTCCGAGTCAGTCGTAGGGCGAAAAGTGCTATAATCACAGCGCTAGTGTCATGCTGTTACCAGAACGCAGGCTTGCCTCACTCCGCAAGAATCGCTTGATAACTCACTGATAACGTGGGATAATTTTTTTAATTGCACTGTGCGCTCCACTCCAGTAAAATACGTTTACCATTCCATGCCGGTTTGTGCAATCGACAGTACAGCAAGCGCCGAGCATGAGATTCGTCGCAAATGCTGCGCCTATCGCTCGAGTTTTAGTTCACGGAGTCGTTTTCATCGACCAGATGCTTGCAGTCTTTCCCACGAACGCTATGCGTTTCCTTTAACCAACATTCTCGCCCAGAACACCAGAAAAATTATATTCAGCTCCTTAAGCTCAGGAAATTGCCGCCAATCATGCAAGAGTTCACACACTCACTTCGCACACCTGCCTCTGCGATAATGGGGGTGCGGTGTGGAATGCAGCTGGGGTGAGGGTACGCGCATGCACATAGCTGAATTGAAAAAAAGGTCCATTATCTTAGAACAATGACAACATTTATGTTGAAAAAGTCTCAGTATGCAGGGCTTGTTTAAAACTCACAGTTGTTCTGGAAAAGAAAAATTCAGCCTTATCACGGAGCCTTGACCAAGTAAATAGGGCTGGTATGGCGTTCTGTCCAGTAACTGAAAGGGCCGATAGGGCTGGCATGGCGTTCTGTCCAGTAACTGAAAGGGCCGCAGAAGCACTGTTTCACAAAATGCACTTTCTAATTCATACAATGCAAACGCTGGAGCGAGAGTGGCCCGAACACACTGCACCAAAATGAAAACTTCACAGCCAGCTTTAACAATGGCAATTATTGAGCCGAACATTGCATCAAACCGTGTTCCTGACACAAGAATGTAGTCATTCACGGCATACAAACAGTCATCCACAGTAGCTTTCTTTAGGAGAACACTGTTGTCAGGTATTTTAACATGCCTCAGATTGTTTAAAACACTGGACTCCTGATTCTGGCTCATATCTGTGTACATGGCTGGAATTTGAAATAAACCTCGTGCTGCCAGGAATGACTGATACAGCTGATGCTGTTCACTTAGCGTCTTTGTAACATTTTTGAAGTTTCTCACACTTCGCATGCACTGTTTAAAATGCTGGTGCTTTCCTTCGAATCTCATGGTCCACACTTGACAAAGTAGTCCAAACTCCTGAATTAGCGGACTCTAATGCAACATATAATGATGCTTTAGCCGAAGTTTGTTAGTAGAAAAAATAATACTTCGGGATGTTATGTAGTGTTCAATCAAAACTTCCAAGTATGCTACTTGAGCAGGAGTTATAGTAGGTGCCATGAGGAGGTCAGTCAACTCCATGAGCTTGACAAACGTTTCCCAGACTGGGTCACTTGTGTTGGCTACTTTCATACCTACAAACACAGGAAGCAGTCTCACTAGTGTCCAATTTTGCAAAGCATGGCCTCCAAATTGGCACTTGGACTAGACACTTTGGCTGGCTTATTTCGCAAGTCATGGGCATTGTACTTCATAGTAGAAATCCTGTTGTTAAGATATTCATATGTGAACCAGCCTTTCTCAGTGACAAAGTACCGAATGTATAATGGCATATCATAACGAACCACACCTTCAAAAAGATCATGCCCAATACATGGTGGCAAACCAGACTGGCACACATGAAAATGCTTCAGTACATGAAACGAAGAGTTCATCATTATGCCGCAGTCATCATGTCCTCCAGTGTTCACGACATGTTCAAGTGACTGTCTGTAGTTATCTGGGGTTCGCCTTTGTCCTACTGCATATGGGGTCTGATGAAATTGGGAACGTGTTAGTAGGCAGATGCGGCAAAAGTATGTTGACGTGCTAAAATTCTGAGTGAAACCGCCAAGCATGTGGCTTCCCAGATTATCACCCGCAATGAAATCTAGTCGTACAAAATGATACACCCCATTAATAACTAAACCTTTAGTTTCAAGTAGAATTCACTCTTCAGTTAAAGGCTGCAAAACTCTGTCGAGGCCAAACTCTTTCACATCCTTCTGGCGGCAAAGCATGACCAACTGCATGCTTTCAACCCGTGATCTGTAACGCAGCGGCAAATTTCCAAGTGTCATGTACACTGGAAGTAGCTGGAAATTGCCCTTTGACGAGCCTAACGGATTCACTATTTCAAATTCATCCTGGGACAAAATTACATGTATCACATTCTCTGTGGATTGTCTGAAAGGCTGGCAGAAAATATAATCTTGGTAGTAGTCTCCTGATGTGCTTTGCTGACTACTAGGAGAGCAAGAGAGAAGGAAATATATCAGATGCTCAATGGGCACATAGTGGTAAGTAGACGCAACATTTTGCTTGTTGATGCCTAAAGTGATTTACACTGGTGGCACAAAACAAAACTTTTTTTATAATATTTATGACGGGAGTACGACGAACTCAGTATGACAGATGCACCTTCAAAGGCATCCTTACAAAATGCAGAACCTACTGAAGAAAGAGTGTCAGTGGAAACTGTCTTGGCAACCTCATGTAATGACATGTTTTTGTTTAGATTGTGAAGATTCTGCAGCTCTTTAACAATGTATTGCACTGTGCTTGCTGGCACATGATGCTGAGACTCAAGTTTTAAAAGAAAAAGTGCAAAATTGTCAGTAAAAGGATTGCACTCCACATGGCTACCACCACTAAAATCTGTTTCACAGGTGTCCCCATCACCAACAATCGGGGCGCGACTATGCTCCCCATCCAGAGTAGCTGGTTCGACTTCAAAGTTAGCATCTGGCACTTGTAACAGCTGTGTTGCCGTAGTGTCACGATGGTACCTTGACACATGCGTCCTGAATGACCCTGCTGACCTCAGAACACTGGAACACCCCACAAAAGGGCACATGACAGCGTCGATTCCCTTATCCAAATGTTCAGCAACATGGGAAACAAACTCCGTGCGAGTGGACTCACTTGCCCCACATGAGGGCACAGAGCAGACAAATGCAGGATCATCCTGTTTGCTGCGTTGTTTCCTATGATGTCTGAAGACGTGGCTTCGCAGGCTTTCATAGTTTTTAAACAAATCAGAGCATGGCTCACTAGGTCAAAGTGCACCACCCAGTACACTGCTGTGATAATGGTAGTGCTCGAAGTAGTCCACCAACTTTGAAAACGTCTGTGCACAAATACGGCAAGCAGCCATTCTTCATTGGTGCGACAGCTGCAAAAAAATCAAACAATTATTTCTTCTGAAGTCCATGTTTTTCCTCATGTCCTTTTTTTTCCAGAACCATTCAATAATATACTATTATTCCAATTGTTCTATAACACCAGTAGACTACATACACCAGTAGATTAGTTCCAATGGTTTGTGTGCATGTCGGCTAATGTTAATTTTCTTTCCATTTTATCCCATAGTGCTTTGCTTTTTCAAAGCAGTAACATATTCCTATAAATACCACCAAATGTGAATTACATGATCTGGCTTATACATTTACAAATGGAATATTATTGCATGAACGTATGAACTGATGCAGTCCATGTTTGCCAATAATGACAATACAAGTTCACATTTTGAGGATATGTGAGGGCCGCATCAGCTGCACAATTAGAGTCGGGTGTATTATCGAGCGTGATTGATTCACAAAAGGAGCATCAGCAAAGGAAAGGAAAAGTAGGAGCATAAACCGCTAATGGTTCGTACATTAGATAAAAATGTCAGAGTGTCATGAAGTACATTGTCAGCTTTAATACCGCTGTCACACGGTCACTTTCGATCGCGATAGGGACCAATCGGGATAAGAGCTCGATACGGATCCAGACAGTTCGCGATCCGTGCTTCGCGATCGGGCCTGATCGCGACAGGACGTTGACGAACACGTAGTTCTGAGAGTTGCAGACGATCAGCAGACCTCCTTACCCACAATGGCAAACGAAATAATGTTTACTTGAGAAAAAAGAAAAGCTTTATATTACAATTTTATACGAATTTGATAAGTGCTTCGGACCCGCTTACAGAAACTGGTGCGCTTGAGCTCACCCAGACTGGAGCCGGATCGTTGGACCATATAGCAACGATCATTGTCAATCGCAATCAAAACTGACACCGATATTTAACAAGTAAACCCACGGTCTCGCATGACGCCTTCACAATGTTTCATCGCGTGCTATGCAGAGGCCCCACCATAGGTAAAAATAAGTTAATTTTAAGCGCGGAGACCGCGCAGTTTAGACGACGCTACATATAAAGGTTCCGGAGCAACGGTCTTACATGCATTCCATAATGGCTTCACTGCAAGACAGCTGTGTAATGCCGTGAAGGGACGCGAGAATTCCCGCAAGTGTACACGTGTAAACCACATGTCATTCGATTCTGATGAGCGCTAACACTGGCAGTAATTTTTTTCGCAATTTGCTGAAGGAAACAGGAAACACGGCATGCATACGAAACGCAAGCACAAATAATCGAGCCTTTGGGTGGACGAAAAGATTTGACATTGTAGTCGTGGCGTCACAGCAACAAAGGCCAATCCAGCGAGTTGTCCGATGCGCACACAGCTAAACAACAGTTGTTGCCACATTAGTTTTCTGGAGCTGCTTTTGTGCTAGTCTATATATCTTCCATAAGCACTGAAAACATCGAACGCATGAGCTCTTTGTCTGCCCTCGCTATATCTATTTATAGGGATCGCCTGTACGACTTGCAACAGTATGGGCCGGTATGGCTTTCGCGTGTCGCTTGCAACTGCTGGGCATAAGAGCGTTGATGAACGCAGTAAAATAAAGCTTACCTGATTTTCAATCAGAAGTCCAGCAGTGACACACTTGGCACAAGACGGGTCACACGGCGCTGGCGAAAACCGGACAACCAGGCGACCACAGGAGCAGCGAACCAAGTGAAGTTGCGCTCCCTTGCGCTTGCGCAATCCAACCTTGCTCAATCACTGGACAACTAACGAGTACTAGCTAGTGAGTTTGCGAGGTAATCAGCGCCCCACCACGAGCGCACCTTATTTTTTTTATTTCGATTAATAACGTACTGCATTGTCACCTCAAAAAGAAACATGTGCATCTGCAGTTTTCACGAATTCCGATGTCTGGCACAAGTTACGGAAACTCTCCGTTTTTGAAAACACGGAAGATAAACACGTTTTTTACGTCTTTCTAACGTACCTTTCCTCCGTTTTCGACAAAACAGAAGTGTCGTCCATTTTTTTAACGTAGACTCCTTCCGTTTTCGATAAAACATGACAGTATCAGTTTTTTTACGTATGTTTTCTACGTTAAATTACGGAAATTTTTTACAGTGTAGGACAAATTATACCAAACAGTTGCTTGAAAATAATTTACTGAGGTTATTAAATTCTTTTAAAGAAATAGATATTGATATTGGAAAAATGAACCCTCCCGAATTTAAGGCTTTTCGACGCTCTTATACTTAGGTACTACTATATAAAATGTAACATATTCTTCCCTCCATAATTTTTCAATAAATCTTCTATATCGCTCATCCAAGGTTGATCCACATAGGTCGCGAAGCTTCGGGCGAAAAGCGGTTCAGAACCAATTGTCACCGACATCAGCAAGGGTGGTTATGGGAGCAGCGATTGAAGCGCGACTATGTTTGGAGGGAATAAACACTGGGAAAGAAAAAAAGCGTTTTTAAATTAAAGCGAGACGCAGTTAAATTCATTCAATGAAAATAAAATTCCTAGTTCATTTTATATAAGCATGGCGAGAAAAGATACAACTGTATTTCACTAGATCATTATCAATATATGCCTTTTTTCAAGGCCCACCGTGAGAGCGCCCATCGATAGCGGCGGGCGTTGACGCCGCTATCACTTGCAATGCCATGCAACTCTTGGAGTGCGTGGAAAGGCGCGCTCGTAAAGTTCACCTGTTACAATATGCCCCCCTCACATGTTGTGTTGTTTTGCATGTCGACGTTTGTCTGAATTAGGTGACGCGGGTAGTTTTATTGTTTCTTAACCTGTGCAGTCAAAAGTAGTGAGTTGCGACCGTCAGATACTTGTTTACTTTAGTTGTTTTCGTGCAACAGCGCTGGCCGACGGGCTTGGCGTCCGACGAAAGGACGAGCACTCTACGCAATCTACGGCTAAAGTGTTCGTCGGCCTCCAAAGAAAGTATGTTCTGTGCAGCGATGCGATTTCGACACCCGTACGGCTTATCTTTTCCGGCATCGATTTTCGCGCTGAAAACTCGGAACGCCCATGAAGTCGAATGGCGGGGCATTTGAATATACAGCTCTAATGGCAGGCCTCCGAAAACAAATTTCGCGCCTATGAGAACAAAATGACGTCACTTCTGTTTTTGACGGATATGACGTCAATTTATTTTTTCTTCCGCCGGAAGTGTTCCCTCCTCACACAGATGGCGCTAAGCCCCATGAACCGCCGGTAAGCAACCATGTTTTGAACGTATGGGCTTCTATGGAAGCTTCGCTACCAGGTATATCTACCTTGGCTCATCTCTTAAAACTGACTTGGAAACCTTACATTGCCTTATTTACGAGCTTCTTTTGATCATTTTGTGCTTTGTAACCACTGCTCTTCCAAGTGTATAGGATACAGGGCCGGTCAAGCCTAAAGAAGGCTTTTTACCTGTCATCCTCAACATTGCATTTGTCTTGTAATGTTTGAATAAATATTTCGATTTAATTTTTGATCAAAACTATCGTCAAAACACGGCCATCACTCTGAATGCTTTTGTGCAGATGCAAATCATTATTCGAGCTTGATGATTCAATCAAATGAATGTCATGCTTTCGTAACGGGCACGGCCACACGTGACTGGCAGTTATCATTTTGAAAAATCTGCCGAACGAATGGAGTTCGTAGGCCCTCTAATGGGTGACCAAAAGGGGGACCTAGCTAGAACTTCAGATTGGATTGGATGAGCCCTGCCTGTTACTGGGATTTCGAAAGAGCACCCAAACACGGGGACGACACAGACTCGTACTAGGTCCTTTTGGCGTAGAAAAATTGTGGCAGAGTAATCTCGTATACCACTCTTACTGGGTAAATGACACCAGCAAACTTTGCCACTTGTCCAAAGCAAGTAGAAAAAAGTGGTAACACAAAAAAAGATATGGTATAAATGGCAGCATATTATGTGCTTCATGTGGCACGCAATATTGTGAGCTTGTTAATAACGTTTTTCATGTAGATACTACTTTGACTTGTTTGTTGTAAATATGTAACCCACTTTGAAGTTGCATTTTGGGCGTATGTCCTTTATTAATATTCCTGTGCCATTGAAAGTGGCATATTTGCCCCTTTGCCTCGCGAGCTTCGATAGCTTCCTTTCATAGCATCGGTAGCTCCTCTCGCCCCGCCCCCCAAGCTGAACTACTTCAAAATAAATCAAAGTGCAAGAGTGACCTGAGTGATGTCAGTTACGGTCTGGCGTGTGCGCGCCTTCTGCTTTCTCTATAAGGCAAAGAACATTGCAAATGTTAAAATTTAAGAAAAGACAGACTACTTGCGTTCAATGTGGAAACACGCATTAAGCAGTGTCCAGGTCATGTCGCTGTCTGGAACGCCATTTATCGAAATGGCAACAGGCTCACAGTAGACTACTGCGCCCATTTACTGGTACATAGAATGAATACCCAATGGCGGAATTTCCCGTTTTGTCTGATTTTCGCAGAACCCACCGCACCAAACATCCAGCTAACCGAGGCGGCCATTGCGTTTGACGCCCTTTCGCTGTTTTTCACTCAGCAGTCTTGCATTGTCATTCCATTATTTTGTTTCTTCTAGTATTACTTTGATGTCATATACGCCATCACCGCAACACAGGGTAGATAACTGGTCATTGTACTGGCTAACATTCCTACCTATCCATATTTTATACCTACTTGTCATTTTTAGCAAAATTGTAACGGAAATGCGCCTCTATCAAACATCGTTCGGTGGTGTTTATAAGTTGTCCACTATCGGTTGAATGTCGAGGTCATATCAAATTTTGCACGAGCATTGAAGAAAAAATAAAAGACCCTTTAAGGGGATATCTTGTGACATGTAATACCTGGCCGCGAGATTAATTTATTGCATCGTTAGAGCGATGCACAATAACGGGATGTCGTTTAGAGCTCAGCAAACCTAACAAAACTAGGCATTAGAACTATACTTTGGTTTACATCTCGCGTTTCATAGCCGTGACGAGCGTGCTGTATCAACAACGGTACGCTGCTAAATTTCCTGTCTGTCGCAAACTATAAAAAAGGGTCATCTGCTCCGGTACAGTACGCGCTTTTTATTGCTCGATAAAAGTTTCAGAACCTTGTCATTTGCAGGCTTATCGGCTATTACCCTTTGTGACTGTAAAAGAAACATCCGTTTCCATCAGCCTATCTTGAGCCATTCCTGCGATAAACTGTGACCTCAGTGAATCACGGGGCCCCCATCTGTCAACGCTGCGCTGAGGAGCTTGCTTTGTGGGAGTTTAGGCTTGATATTTATTTATGAACTTTTTTTCACGAAGGCAGAGGCTTCAAATAAAAGCCATCTAAAGAGTGGTTGAAGCATTCTGCTGTACACGGCTGTACCAAACGTAAGTTGATGGTGTTCGGCATGTAATTCGGCATAGCATTTGCTCTTGCGGTTTTGATATTTCTAGCACGCTTTTTGAGTGTCGACTAGAATTGTAGATGTTGAACAGCATGCAAGAAGGCCGATGTGCGATTCCAGAGAGCGATTTAAAATACCACCGACCACGACACTAAATATATTTAACTTCCAGGGCCGCATTCAATCAAATACAGTTTCTCTCAGAAAACAGACTTTTTCATTCTTCATTTTTTGTAATTTATTAAAAAATTGTAATGGCAACGACAACCCCTTGCTTTTTATTATAACACATCTTTGCTTAAGGATTTGTGTACATTATAAGCGCAGTCACGTTGAAGTACTTATTTAGTCCGCCGAATCAATTGTCACTTTTGGTGGTATATTATCCTACCGGTGTCCAAAGTATACTACACAAATTTCAAAGTTTGTGGTCGGAGGGCAAAATCCGGCCTTACTTCCCTTGTGCTACACTTGAATGTCGGCTTGAACACTGGACTACTTCCACGTAAAATACGTTGTGTGCGTACGGGGAAAAATTAGCAGGCCATGTAGCGTGTATTACAAATTTAAGGGTACTAACTGTATGAATGCGTGTTTTTGTTATCTCCATTACCGTGTGCGGCGTCTACGTCTGTTTTGTACTTGGTTTTTAAACGCTGTTTCGTCCGTTTAGTCACTTTACCCATTTTTCATTGCATTTTAACGTATTACTATTTCGAGTTATCTAGGGCGTACATTGATTCACTTTTTACGAGTTTTGGCACCAATGTATTCAGGCGATAATGTCAAGTATCAGCAAAACTTTTCCATAGTAATGATACATCGCCATCATTCTCAGTCACGTAACTCGGTCAAGTTTTCCTATACGCAACCCTGAAAGCATCACCAGTCTCTGACTATTCATTAAAAAGCGTATGTTATTAGTTTTACGACCAACATACTTTACTAAAAAAACAGAGATATATGTGGGAGATAATGGTTCAATAAGCGTTCCTTACTTATCAGAGTGTGATCTGTAAAGTCACCGCGTGAAACGCCAAGTGGAACGTCGAGCTAGATGAAACCTGGATGAGAGTGGAATTTTAAATAATCTTTATTGTGGCACGAAGCTGAAAAGGAAACCCATACTGGTTTCACTGAAAGAGATCCTAACAGTTGAAGAAACATTTCTCCTGGTACGGAACCAAACCAGGGACCAGCGCATTTCCGGGACCGTCGCTCTAGTATTTGAGCTAACCAGCAGGCTAGCAAATCACAAATCGAGAGCAAATTATTTGACAACTTATGCACAAGGACCATGCATATGGTAAATTAGTTCTGTGCGGAAGCCTCACTGGGGAAGAAAGTTCATGAAAGAAGTGTCATCGAATTTGTAGCACGAAGCTATAAACAAACGAAATCCGTACACGTTTTTTAGAAAGCCTTGTATCTTCGTGTTCCTACGTCTCAAGTCGGTAATTTCACCCTCCCACTGTATTCTGCTAGTCTTCTCATTATCTCAGATGGTAGAGCGATCGCCCCAGAAAGACGTTGGTCTCACAACCAGGAGGAATCACTGCTCAGCTGCTAGCCTTTCTTTCTAAGAAACCCGTATGTTCTTGCTCTGCATCTTCATGCTGCAATGGGGTGGAAGACAATTTTCCCTTTCCCCTTGCGGACTTACGCCGAACTCATTTATCATCTACTGCCGGTTGTGTATACTTAGGCCGCCGTATTCAAAGTAACCGCTTCACTGTACGCTCTTTCAGAAACTTCGCTATCATGAAGGCAACCGTGGCTATGGTGCTTATCGCTATTTGCGCTCTCCTTATCATGGGTAAGTCTTCTAAAAATGAAGTGCATGCACCACATTCACATGATGAAGCAATATAGCTGCACAGGTTAGGCGACGCGGTCGCCATAACCGTAGTGCTCAAAATATAGACCGTACTTTTTTTTCATTTCTTCGAATACTACAGTGCGAAATACCGTTGTCCTTGCTATGAGATAGCATGCGTAATGTGTAGCGCAGTTCAATGTTAAAGGCATTCGAAGAAGGGTGATTGATCCCGAATAGGACCTAGTTCCTCCTAATGATATCTAGTTGGCCACGACATACAATTAGAAATGAGCTATACATTTATATTTCTAGCTTTATGGCCGTTTACCTGATGTCAAAATAAAAGCAAACCTGTATTTTAGCCTTGTAAGGAAGCCAGGAGAATAATTGGCAGCGCTACAACGGTGCAGCTACATACACGTGCTAGATAGCTCGCGATGACGTGCGGTACTTCTAGGTTAAGAAATATATTTTCATATTGATATATTGCTAATTTTATGATATTATAAAACGCAGCATCCAATTTCATTGGTTATTGGCTAAAAGGCAGCCACAATTGGCTGTTACGGCTGCTTTTGGAGAAAATCCTAAAGGAATTACACAGGAAACCTTGCAGATTGTGCAGCTTTCGTGTTCTCATCAAAGTGACGGAGGAAATATTTTTGCATTACACCGGATTATCGTGAACGCATGGTGTTAGACGAATCACATGTGCAAAAATGATCCGCGCGAAGAATTGTAAGAAGTCGTAATGACATTCTTGATATAACCTCTGCAATGCAGACAGATAAACTATTTGCATCCCTGAGGGTGCTCGTTTCGCCCATTTCCAACAACACTCTTGCCTTTAATGCTGTCAAAATGTTTAACTGTAAGCGACAGCGAGCTAAAATGCACTTGCGTTAACAGCAGCCGTACGTGAAAACTTCGGACTAATTCTGACCAGCTGCGGCGTGCCCGAATATGTAAAAAAATAGAGTTCGACAGCAGTATCAATGAAACATAATTTCATGCAATTTCATGCCGCTTCGATTCATCTCGTCAAGCTTACTTGCCACAAAATTCGCCTAAAAACAAAGCTTATTTGTCCCAGCAAACGATTTGATCTTACCGCTTGATGGTAAAACTGTTAGCTATGCGAGAAAACAGCATCCTTAATGGTGCAAACATTTTACTCTGTAGCTAAATCTCACATCTACCAGGTTAATAGTTATGCTCCTTTCTTGCACGAATGCTCTTGCACTCGGCGTGTTTCACATTCAGGAACTCAGCGAACCCTTTCCTTATTGGTGTGTTGATGTGGTCAGTTGCGCAGATTTGAAAACCAATAGAGCACGTTCATGCATTCTAATGTGTCTATTCGTGTCTGCAGGGACGATAGCGGCTCCAGTTGTCGAGTCGGAGGCAAGAGCCTCTGCTTCCGAAGAAGCCCTGCGCGTTGATGCCGCTGGGCAAGAGTCAGAGAGACAACTCAGTCCTGGTTGCTTGGCCTCGCTCTGCGGATAGTGTCTACAACGATGGCGCTTTCCTTGGAATGTATACCCGCAAAAACCACGTGTTTAATGCGCCTTCGTGGGGAAACGTTAGTTACTGGTGGCAGTTATGGAATTTTAAGAAGTCGAATCATTCGCTCACTGTGCTAAAGTGATGCTTCTTCGCCGTGTTCCATGTACGGGAATGAGGTAAATAAAGCATTTGACGAGACTGAAAGGACGCAATGTTTTATTTTTCTTATATATCCTGCAATACACAGGTATCCTTCATTCGAAAGATTACTTTGCGCCGACATCCGATGTAAATCTTATTTGTAATGCAAAGACCTTTCCTTGCAGATTTTCGCTCCCTATTCGTCACCAACACTTTATAACCGCAAATTACTCACTTTATTTTACCGGCATTTTCTGGCCGGAAATGAACCACTAATTTGGATGAAGACCGTATAGTGCGATGACGTTCTCCGCCGATATTTGTGTTTTCACATATCATTCATACGACATTGAACTTTTGCAGATGAAGCGACACTGTAAAGTGAGCGATACAGTTGGACGCGATAGTTTAATTGCTTTCTAATGTCGATCTAGTTTGTTTTCAAGTAAGAACCCAATTATAAAAGCACTGCGGCTTTCTAGTTCTAAGTTCTCTGGTAATAGCTTAATATCAAAGTTATTGTGGGTACAAGGGCAGAATCAAACAATTTATTCGGCATCGTTTGTTCCGAAAGCAAAGGAAAACTTATATGACAACGATTGTGAGTTGCACGGTCAGGTGTCAGCGCACGGAATAACGCTGTTTGAGCCTTTTCGTATTCTACAAATATGTCACCATATTGTTACAGGGTTACTTACACATAGGATATAGCTACAACGCAAGTTACACAACGCCGCAACAATGGTAGAACTAGCGCTTGCATATTTGAGACAGCGGCAACACCATCGTCGGCATTCAAGCACCGCCCACCGAATCGTCAGTGTGTTCCAATTCACAGCTGCCTGTGACCAAATGACACATGAGTTTCGGTAATGGTTGACATCGTTGTAAAATATACTGCTTTCGGCCTGGCGTACTAATTAGTGAATAGCGTCGAGCCGACCCCTGCATCGTAGCAGTGGCTTCGCAGGGGGTCTATAGCCTTTGCAGGACGCGGGTGCAGAGCGGTCTTGCCACCACCGGAAAACAGAACGCTGTAGTCTATCCGCTGCTGAGTCGATTGAGCTGAGCGCTTCGCTGCGCCTGCACCAACACAAAATTTCTTGTGCAATTTCGTGTACCAATCCAAATCTTGTGTTGGTACACAAACCATTCATGGTCTGTGAACTTGTAGCTTATCGTAGATGGCAGAGTTTAGTTGCTGCCTGTATATTTAATTTAATTTTGTCGACTTTGTATTGCAGTGATTGAGCAATTGATAGGTCTATTATTCGCATTTGTACGCCAACTGTGCAGTGTTCTTGTGTTCTTGCTCTAATTACTACTACCTTGCCGAGCGTACTCTTTTATGTTTTTCAGCTTTGAATGAATTCTGGGGCTTTACGTGCCAAAACAACGATTTCATTATGAGGCACGCGGTAGTCGGGGACTCCGGAAGAATTTTGACCAACAGCGGATCTTTAACGGGCCCCCAAAGCTGTTTTTAGTTTTAATTTGAATTGTAACTTTTTGTATGGACTGTATTGATCTTGCATGCTATTGCGTTGTGCTAATAATGGTTTTGTACGTTGACGCTTCTTTTTAATTTTGTTTTGAATAGCGTTTGTTTTACGTTGATGTAACCGATGTTTTGCACAGAGCCAATGTCTTCTTGAATGCACGTAAGGTACACATAAATAACTATATTTAAAAATAAATCAAGATACCAAGAGCAGACATGCGGAAAAGTGACTAGTATTTTCCTGTTTTGTGCAAATAAAATTATAGTCGTTACTATTTGTAGGTATTTTAATGCATGCTTGGATTGCATCTTCATCTACTAATAAAATAGTAAATAATAGCATAAGTTATCAATTTTCGCTTCGCGTGCACTGTCGCGCTCCATCGAACCTTGACACTGTGGCACGCAGCAGGAAATATCATGCAAACTCACGCAGCAAAAAACAGACTTCCTTTATTCCGCAAGGAAACCGTTCGTAACCTTGGTATGCATTAGCGGAAACATTCTCTGTGCGTTCATTTGCTAAGAAATGTCGCAGTTTCACCCAAAAGGCGAAGCATCAATTGCGATAGCAAATTAGTAGAGAGCTATACGGAGTAAGGATAGTAGTTTTATCAGCTGTATTGACCCTTTTCGCGGAGCAGTTTGTTCTTGAGAAACGAGATGGCGCTTTTGGCGGTGCGCCATACGTTGCCTCAGCGAAAGCGCACGAATACGAACCTGGCGAAACAGGGCAGAAGCGGTAACGCTTCTGCCATGTTTCCGCTCGATCAGCTGTAGGAAATGCAACTTGGTTTTCGCTCACGCACTGCGCTCCATTCATGCTGCAAAATGTGAAGCGGTGGATAGAAGACGTCTGCAGCAGTTGGCTGCAAAAATAGTGACTCGCATATTAAGGAATAGAATAAATGTATGTCCTAGTTCACGGACCGTTGCCACATACGGCCAAAATCACTTTTCACAAAAATTCATGTCAGCGTTGTATGGCTAAGCTCCAAAGACATCAACCCCGGAATGTCGGCAAGAGTCAGTACCGCTCGTTGAACAATGATTAAGAGAGAAGCGCCGCTTCCTGGTATAGTAAGTTTCGCGCACTTTATCTACATACATCTGCACCAACTCGCACACAAACTTGCGCACACTCTATAGCCAATGTATTAAAAATAGGTGTATGGGCGCACACTTGAATCTATGCGCGAAAGCATGGGTAACAGCATGGGTAACAGTCACCACGTGATCAAACATGGCAGCGCCCAAGGGAACGCAGCGAAAAGGGTATCCTTTTCTAAAAGGGTATTCCAGGTATCCAGCGTCTGCTGGATACCTAGAAGTCATTACAGCAATCAGCTACTTCATTCTTGAAAATAATTTTGCAGTAGCTTCTATGCTGCCACAGCTTCTCTCCAGCTGTGTCTGATAAAGAAAGAATGCTTCCAGAGGTCCCTGTCCAAAGAGCTGAAAAGCATAACCCACTCTCATTTTTTCGAAGTTATTCGGTGCAACATCAACACTTGATATGTCAGGCATTGCCCTCAATGCAAGTGCACTGTCGTCAAGTGTGAGGGCTTCCTTCACTAACTGTATGGACACCTGCCCATCCGTTGTGTTGAAAGTCGTGCCTTGAAGCTGGTTGCGAATATTCTTGACAAGATGAGGGAAGTCAGAAAAAAAATAAAGGAACCGGCTACTGTCAACTGGGTGTTGCCTTTTGCAGATAACTTCTTTCATTGATGCCTTTACATTAAAAACTCTCCACATCTTCCTATTCCAAGAGGCTGCATCACACGTTATATAGTCGATAAGAAGCCCAGCTTTTTCTGCGAGTATTGCGGCCTCAAGCAGAATTTTTGCAAGCAATTCACCCTTGACATTCTCATGACTACCAAAGACACCAAGCACCTGCGTCCAACTGCCTACAAGGGGAGCAAACATTACAACAAGGCCACGATTGCGTGGCAAGGTCTTTTGGTCCTCGGGTGTGTACGCTCCAAGGTCGACAAAACCTCAATTTTTCTTCCTGTGGTCACTAAAAGGTGCTCGGAGAACTTCATTTCATCAATGATAATGCCTTCATGCCTGTGAAGTTCATCTAGTGGCACCGTCGTCTTTTTTAGTGCTATCAGCATTTGTTCATTAAACCCATAGCCACTTCTATATTCAGCTGTGTATTTCCTTACAGTCGTTTCACTTGGCCGGGTTAAAATTGCCTGCTTTCGCATGCATTTCTAAAGTTTTGGGCTAGCGCATTTTAAGTAGTACGCACTCCAAAATACACTCTTTGTCGTAGAGCATCCCACGTGGACTTTTCCTCCTTGAAGCTTTAAAACACTGGCGAACAGCAAGCTGCTGCTTCGATGAGAGATGCTTAATCTTTTCGGCAAGCACTTCGTCTTTGGTCGCAGCACTATCGGCTTTCATCTTACTGAGATCTTCGCTGAGCCTCGTTATCTTTGATGTCAGGTGCTTGTTCGTGAGCGTGCATGCTTGCAACTTCTTCGATGTTCTCCTTGGAGCACATTTTGGCGATTTCCGACTTAGGAGACGTGACCGGCTGGTCAGAAGTGCTGTTCTCAAATATTTGCACGCAACACACAGTGTTCCATCCTTGGTCGTTCTACCAAGGCTGTTTATGCTGAAAGCGGTTTTCCACTTGTTTTCTACTTGGTTACGCAAGCGGTATGTAAAGGCCGTTTCACATGCTGCAGCTGGAGCGAAAAAAATCGGTGCGGTCGCACGGGTCGCAATGGGATTTTTTTAGGGCTCTTTCACATGACTGCGATTTCAACAATGCGACTGGTTCGACGCCCAGAATTGCTTGCTGCCAGGTTTTGTCGCACACGCCGCATAATTCCTTTACTGTAATGAAAAAGACGTGCTTGTTATAGTATAATTGACTTCTCTTTATTAGGACCAAATAATACGTGCATTTTATAATTTAAATACGCTTCAAATTTTAATTTGTTTTGGAGTGCGCAACAGCGGTTTGTTAAGTTCAATACGAGGAGAAATGGCGGACGTAAACAGCTGTTCGCAGGTGGTCGTTCTGCGCTGTGTTAGCTGTGTGCTGTCTCGTGTGTGTTTTATGCCTGTGTCGTTCTTCCTGCGGTTAAACAAATTACAAGAGGACCTATCAACAAGCCCCTATATCTGTTGTCATCGCATATGCAGTATTCAGAATTCGGCTGCAGCGAAGTCGTCATGTCAGCGCAGAGACCCTCGCGCTATCCGTGCTTAACGTCAGCTTCTGAAAAAAGGATGTGTGTGTATTGCTTGTGATTGCGCATAAGCGGTTCCTGCTCCTAGCAAAATTCTTGCACCAAACTTAGCAGCAAGCACCAACTCAAAAGCTCACGTCTGCCCCTGAAGGAAGCCGCAAATGATCTGGGTGTAATTACTGAACGTGCAATGGAATTTGTGTTGTGAACCTTAATCTTAGCGCCAGCCTGGTTCGTCCGTCTCGGTGCGTGTGCTGTAATTATTCATACAAGTGCTCTCTGAATATTTCGAAAGGCGTGAAAGCCGACACCACATTTTTTAGGAGCTGCAGTCACTTGTGTACGTAGTATCGTATCATTCTGACAGACATGGGCCGTCGTCTATTTGCTCGTCCTGTTTCTTGCGCTGTTAGTGTGCTGTGAATCTGTATCAAGAAGCTTAAGTTAATATGCTGCAGTACGTAGCGCAGCCACGTAGCCCCATGGCTAACATTAAAATACCTTGTTAGGAGTACGTTTTTTGGTTTAATAACAAAATCGAACGCTAAAATCTTGTATTCATACTGACAAGTGTAAAGTAAGAAGCTATCGAAACTATCCGCTGATAGCATACGTGTGCTTCTACCTGCTTGAGCACATTATCTTAAAAGTGAGGCTGAAAACTCCAGATAACCAAAAACATATGCAACTGGAGCAGGCACTATGGTTCCTTTCCTGGAAATGAAAGCCAGTATCCCAGTCTGTTAAGCTAGTCATGCACTTAACCTATATTAGACCAATGTTAGAGCATTTAAACTGGATCCATTTCAAGCCAGATTATTTGACCAAAATAAGAAAGTGCGAGGAAAACGTCAAAGTACAATCTAATCAGGTATTCCCGAATCGATTGTATTAGCAAAACTTTATGGCTCCCTGAATTGCCTGCGTTAACCCAATACTGAAAACAGGGGAAGCTGATTCCCTTTCTTGCTGTTAAAAAGCTGCTAGAATCTCAATAACAGACTACTTATGTTCTGAGGGAAAGTGAGGGGCACTGACAATATCTCTGAGCTTTTCTATGAGCTTTCACCTTGAACGAGAATGGAATAAAATATTTACCTTTGCAAGCCTCAGAATCCTACATTCTCATCATTTCGAGGAGCCACATTAAATATTTGAGATATAGACAATAAAAAGCGTGCCAAAGTACAAGTACACGCTGAACACACTTGAGTGGTTGAGTGGCCAGCTGCGAATGCAAAAGCGTCCATAGCTGCTACCTCGAGGTAACTGCTACGTTGCACGTGTGTTTCTCTTATAACCCATGTACCTGGCAAGGGGAATGGTTATACGTAGTGCCATTGCAGCATTGGCCTGTGCTTTTTCTTTTTTTTCAATAGGTGGTGGCTAGCTGATTCCGTCTGTTTATGTATTTATCATTTGTGTGCATCTTATGTGCATGTGTTTGTATCATGTTCTGATTGCTATACGTGCAGTGAAGCAAGCATCTTTTTTAAATCTATTGCACCAGACATTTATTCAACTTTTTCTTGAAATGTACAAAATGTGGCCACCCAGTAATGGCCAGGACAGCAAGCAAGATTGGCGAAAATATTATGCAGATCCAATGCACTTGCTTGAATCGACATGAGGCGAAGCTTTCACGCAACGGTCAGTTAAACTCTAGAAAACTAACTGCAGTGTGTACAGTTGTCCTTATTCACCCGATGCAACACGTACTCATAGGCAATGTGTGCTTATTTAACGCACAGGTCACATAATGTAATGAATACATAGCATGGTGAACTCACTCAAACGTGGGCACACTAAGACTTCGAACTAACCATGAGTCGGAGTTCGTTTGAGCCTGACTGAATAGAATTTTGGTGAATACGAGTAAGAGAAAGCTCGGTTGAGTAAACATTTAGTGAATGTTGTCATGTGGTAGTCTGGGCAAGCTCATCTGAGTATAATTTTAGTGAATATTAGTCAAAGCAAGCTCGGCAAGTAGCTTTTTGGTGAATATGACTCAGTGCAAGCTTGCCTGAGTAGAATTTTGATGAATATAAGTCGGAGCAGGCTTGTTTAAGTAGATATTTGGTGAATATGACTCAGTGCAAGCTTGCCTGAGTAGAATCTTTGTGAATATTAGTCAGATCAAGCTCGGCCCAGTATAATTTTGGTGAATATGAGTCAGAGCAAGCTCGGATAAGTAGAATTTTGGTGAATATGACTCTGAGCAAGCTCGACTGAGTAATGATGGGATATGGTTATACGAGTTTATGCAGTAGCACATGTAAGTACAGACTCATTAGCAACATTGCCTCCATCTTGATGGGTAATACCTACGCCTCGTGATGAGTCTGCACACTTTATTAGCTGTGGACATGAAATACCCTCCCGGACTTGAAAAGATGCTATCATTCACACGAAGGAATGCAACCAGCTGACTTCACTGCACAAATTTGATCTGCTTTTGTTTAATGAGTTATCTACTGCTTATAAAAACAAGGTGTTTGCCTGCTTTTCGCATTATTGCATGTGTTTTACAGGAAGTAGAGACAGAGAAGCAAGAAAAGGCTAGGATGTTTATGCCGAAGTAGTTACTTAGCGTACTGCGATAAGTTACAACCAGCATAAACAAAAGTTATTGGATACACTGAAGTAAGTGACATGTGCAATTACCTTTTAATGTGAGGGTTAATACAGATGCAGTAAGGATACAAAGTCTGCAACACACTGAAGGTTTATTGTTTTTTTTTTCAGGAGAAAAATGATACATCAGAAAAATGAGAAAAAAAAACTGTTTAAATATTGCTTCAAAAACTAATTGGCAGTACTGTTTATTCCCAGTCAAAGCGTTAAATATGCTATTGTAGAACATTCATTACGAAATATAGTTTGCACCTTCGCTTTGCAAACTTGATAAGCAGTCGCGTATCGCAGCGGAAGTAACAGAACCTTGAAATGAGATAAATAATTGGGTAAAATGCGCATGAAAGCCCAAACCAACCGACTGCAACTAAATCGTCGCGCGTATAGCGTGACCTATTGACCGTAGCATTTGTCCGTAGCTGCATATTCTTTAAATTGTTCCGTCCGTAAAAGCATACGGCCATAAAACTGTGGCGTTTTAGTATATCGCGAGCCGTCTCCAGAACCAGAAAAATGGGACGACATCCGAAGGCCATGCCTTCCCGTGAGGGACACCTCGTAGTATTTGCCAACTCGCAGCGTGTGTGAATAACGGAAAATCACGCAAAAGTACGCACTATCAGCACCCGAAGCCAACCTAAACAACAGCGTCGCCAGATTAGCAAGGTAGCGTGTCAACAAACGCATAGAAATCACAGAACCGAATATGACCTACGAGTTTTTATCTGCACTGTTCGCGTGTCGGTGCTGATGTTACGTACCGATTGCGCAATGCAAGGGTCCACTCAATTAGTTGCACTGTTCGAGGCTTGTTGAGCCAATATTTATAGACAAAAAGTATCTCTAAACGTTGCGTTGAGCGACCGCCGCCATTTTCCAAAACAGCCCTGTTCTTGCATGTAGGCTCCCTATGTTTCCTAGCTTATGCGCGCCTACCCACGGCCTTTAGGTTGCAAAGAATGCTTAGGCTTTAGTAGACAATTGTCAGATTTTCTCGACACATCCGGCCCATTCAAAGTGATCGTACCGGTACAATTGAGCCGGAACTCCGGGCACGAGCGCGCTTCGGAGGAGCAGAACGGGTGAAAGGAACCACCATCTGCCGCAGTAGCACGTGAGGTGTTGCGTGAAGGGGTTGTTGTTTACATCTATTTGCCCGGCTGCGGTGAATTGGTTTGGGAAGTGGCGGAGGTAAGAGTGCATCGCCGCGGCGCTATGTCACCCTCGCCTATAGGAACACGCACCTAACACAGGTGAGCCTGTTCTTGCATGTAGGCTCCCTCTGTTTCTAGCTTATGCGCGCCTACCCACGGCCTTTAGGTTGCAAAGAATGCTTAGGCTTTAGTAGACAATTGTCAGATTTTCTCGACACATCCGGCCCATTCAAAGTGATCGTACCGGTACAATTGAGCCGGAACTCCGGGCACGAGCGCGCTTCGGAGGAGCAGAACGGGCGAAAGGAACCACCATCTGCCGCAGTAGCACGTGAGGTGTTGCGTGAAGGGGTTGTTGTTTACATCTATTTATTCACATTTTTGCCCGGCTGCGGTGAATTGGTTTGGGAAGTGGCGGAGGTAAGAGTGCATCGCCGCGGCGCTATGTCACCCTCGCCTATAGGAACACGCACCTAACACAGGTGTGCGAGAGTAACAGTGATTGTGGTCGCCTCTTCGTCTTCACAACACACAATTACTGTCGTTCTAGCATACCTGTGAAATGCGCGCGTTCCTGGGCCGCGTAAGCTCTCGCTTGCATTATAACTACACCACAGTAAGGTCCAAAGAAAACGCGCCAGACGTCTCAACGCGCTCACTTGCCCTCGAGGAGTTCATAACTCTAAGGATGCGCAGTAGCGTACAATTCGACATTGGGCCACTCCAAAATCTCAAGCTAGCCCACACCCAAATTTCAATTTGGCCCACCCTCAAAATTAAGTAGATCCACCCCCAAATTTCATGTTGGCTACCCCGAAATTTCAGTAAACCCACTTGGAAATTTCAAGTTCACCCATCCCCAAATATCAAGTTGGCCCACCCCAAATTTCAAGCTGGCCACCACCACACTAACGTTGGCCCTCCTCTACTCTAAGCTTCGCCATGCATTTTCTATGGAGCCCTGTATTTCTGGGTATACTGTTTTTTTGGTTTCGATTGTTCGTTATCATTTATAAAACTACCAATCATCTACATTTACACTATCATATCTATTAAATGTCTTAGCTTCACAAATTACGCATTTTATGCAGATACAAGGTGTTACACTTTTCCGGTGACGGCGCTGGTGTACTCAGACGCATTAAGGCGGCGACGGTAGTGTGTTTCGAACCTATGACCCCGTGCTCAGAAGCCGAGTGTCTTACCCACTAGTCTATACCAATGCCTCCTGGATAGCAGGTCTGTGCGCTCTGCTTTATGACGTCATGCTACTTGGAGCGAAATTTCCATTGCTAAGCCTTGCAATGACGAAAGCGGTGACTTCAATATTATCACGACTTACTCGGGAGTATCCACATTAGATTCTATGGCAGTCGGTCAAAATAGCATGACGTCACAGATCGAAGTGCACCGGCCTTGTGCTATTTAGAAAGCGTTGGCCAAGCGTCGCAACGCGCTCGCTTACCCGCGAGGAGTTCATAACTCGAAGCACCGCTCAGAGGCGTTCAATTGGATAATAATGCTTTTGCGTTTACAACTCATAAGTGCTTAGTCGTCCTCGGATTTTTTATGTTAATATGTTTAGATAGTGTTTCTTCTCGCGATCTGCCCTTCTAAGAAAAATCGCAGTAGGATGCGGTGGCACCATCGACAGGACATAGGCTAATACGTTGTTTTCTACGCCACTGAAGAAAAAATTTTCAGGTAAGAAAACGACGCTCCAAAAAAAAAAAAAAACAGGGCGGAATACCACGCTTTTTGGCAAACGTTCCTTCATAAATCTCTTCACTGCTGCACATCTTGATATTTCGCAGAGTTGGGTGTGTTGAGAACGAATAAAAATGTGGCAGCTTTGCCTGAAGGGCGAAGAACTGACTGGAGTAATAAGGATCAGTATTGCGCGTCAACTTCTCGGAAGGTGTTGTAATTACACGTTGGTCTGACTAACACGGACGTGAAATACGCTGGTGCGCCAAGGTTTCTGGCACCCTTAAAGGTTTAACAAGCCGTATAGGGCCTATATTGACGTCACACAGACGTCCACTACGCTAGTCGTAAAGAGCTGCGCCAATATAATTACATCACTTGCAGGTTCGAGCACTGATACTGTTTCGCACTTTTGCAATTATTGGTCTAAGAAGATTTCATATGAAAGGCATGTTCTGTAGTATTTGTTTTACGACATTTCCGTGTGGGCTACCATGCTCAAAATTCTGACAAATAATTTAGTCACGAATGTAAGACCTTGTATGAGTAACTTTAGTGAATGAATAATATAGCAAGAAAAGGCGCATGTACGAGATGGATAACTATATAGCATACATATATACATCAATATAGGCGGAGCCACACGACGACGACGATGGAGCAAATTTGCCTGGAGTGTCCACACAAGTGCTATCGCAATACAAAGATTTCTTTACATCCACACTAAATGGCCTACAGGCCCCCGGGCTGTCGTTCTTAATGTAATCAATTAACGCGTCTGGATTCGGGTCGTACTTAGGAGGCACGGGTCGTACTTAGAAAGGAAGATAAATGCCACTGCTGATACCCTTAAGTGCTGCCATGTATTCGTTTGTCACAATGACCTTAAAAGGAATGTTCTCTTTATGAAGTTTTAGCATTGAAAATGGACAAGTTAGATGGCGATTGAATGGTCCGATAAACTCGGTAATGCTGGCGAGATAGTCGTCAAAGTTGTCGTCGTTAGCGTTGGAGTGTGGCGACGGGAGGCGAGACAAGCAGTCGGCATCAGTATGACACCGACCACTCTTGTAGGCGACAGAAAAGTTGTATTCCTGAAGGCGCAACGCCCAGCGTGCCAGCCGTCCAGAAGGATTCCCGCTGCACAACAAGCCAGCAAAGGGAATGATGGTCCGTCACTATCTGGAAATGGTGACCGTACAGATATGGCCGAAACTGCTGGATGGCGAAGACTACTGGCGACAATACCTGGCGATATGTCCACGGATTCCGCAGCCAAAGCAAGGTGGCTCCTGGTACACAGGGTTGTCATAAAATGGGGTCTGAGGCTGGTTGTATCGGGGTGAAAGGCGTTGGGGTGGTGCGGCTTTCGAAGTTACGTGAAGGATGCCGGAACTTTGTCGTGTCGACGCGGACACGTTCGTCAAGCAAGGGCCGATTTTCGCTGTTAGTTTGCAGTTGGCAAAGTACCGGCTGTTCAGGACAGCGCGCGTCACGTGTACATTGCTGGTACTCCTGTCCTGCATCTCTTCCTCCACCTTGTGCTTGAAAGCGCACCAGTTATTTCTTAACGAGTTGACGTACCAACAAAGCGATGTCGTGGGAGGTGGAGATGTCCACACTTACGACCGTGGTGCCATTGTCAAGTCTACCAAATTTGGCAATACTCGTCGCGTCTTTAGAGCCTCAAGAGCACGACAGTGACGTCTTAGATCAGAAGGAGTACGCAGGTTATTCCTTGAGATAAGAAAATTGTAGACAACTTCAGCGATGCCCTTCAGGAGATGTACAAGCTTATCTTCATCCGACATGCCCGTGTTGACAATTCTGCACAGTTTCAATACTTCTTCAATGTAAGTTGTGCATGTTTCACCGGGCAACTGTGCTCTTCGAGAAAGCGTTTATTCAGCCTTCTTTCTTTCTGAAAGTGAGACCCCGAAGCAGCACTTGATTTCCTCAACGAACCATTTCCATGTAGTCATCGCGCTCTCGTTGTTGTCAAACCAGAGAAGTGCGGTTCCGGTAAGAAAGAAAACAACGTTAGCAAGTCGCGCCGAAGAGTTCCACCCATTGTGACCGCTTACCCTGTGATAATACTTGAGCCAGTCGTCGACATCCTCATCAGCTTTGCCGGAAAAGGTGCGCGGTTCTTTTTAAGGAATCCAGCAAATGACTTACCTTGGGCGCTCACTATCATCTTGCATGCTTGTGTCATGGCTGCCACCAGTTGCTTGCGGTTCGTTCATGTCCATGTTTCAGGCGGTAGTCCGACGAAGCGCCGGCTTCGTCGGAGGGTGCGTAGAAGGTTGTCCAGAGCGATTACCGAGCACCTCCACCGAAGTTGTTACGGATGACATTGGTTTATTTACAAGATGATCCAGGGGGCATAGAGACGGGATCGCAGGCAGTCAGGCATTCTCTAACACACGCGCAGTTCTTCAATCTCCTCTTCTTCGGCTCCACCGCGCACCGTAACAATATGTTTTAGTTATCTTGTTCAGGTGCCGCTAGTCCACACAGAAACGCTAGGTGCGGTCCTATTTAACTAGCACTACAGGAGAAGTACTACAGGGGTAAGACTACAGGGGAAGCCCACGGACTGGAAGATGGCTCAACTATTCCTCGAGAAAACATATTTACACTTTCGTTTGAATCACTTGCCGCTCATGCGAGGACACCCGATATGGTCTCTGGTGAATCGGATGGCGTCGCCAGTGTCAATCGTGTCTTTCGCATTGGAGGTCTTGAAGCGTCCAGACACGCGTGTGCGAGAGTAAACACGTTTTATTCGAACAATACATTTTTTATAGTCTATGGCAATATGCGCAAGGAACATGCGCGCCAGACAGCAGACATGTGTCAAATGATGCTGTATCAGTCTTCTTTCCCCTGAAGGCTGGTAACGATCCGGCGGGCGTCGGATTCGGGTTGACTTCCATAGCAAGCTCTAGACAGGCTAGGAATCTTTATTGGCATCACCGTTCTCGCTGCGCACGTCATCTGGCACTTGACTGCCGTCCGTAATTTCTTGGCTGTCACTTACTGGCCCACCTTGGCTCTCAGGGTTTTCTTCAGTCACTTGTGCGTCGGTAACTTGTGCGTTGGGTCCGGCAGCTTCGGCTTGCTCTGCTTGCACACTCGACTCGTTCTCGATCCCCATGTCACTGGCGGCGGATGCCACGTGGCTGGCCTTTCTAGCCTTAACTGTTCGTCATGTCGATGATGAAGCTCGCCGTCTTCTGCCTGGATCGTTGCCATGCGGGAGCTTTGGGTGGCTTGCACAACTCCCGGCTTCCATCTGGCTCCTGCCCCGTATTTTCTATACCTAACCAGGTCTCTAACTTGGCGGTTTTGACATTTTGAAAACGCGTGCGAGAAAATTGAAAATAGCTGGTAAAATAATGCCATGCTAAATTGCAAGCCGAACCCCATCAACTCACGCTTGGTTGAGCCGAATACAGCAGAATGCTTCGAGCACAATTTCGTTTGCTTTTATTTCAAGCCTCTGCCTTCCTGAAAAAGAAGGTAATAAATAAATAAATATCAAGCCTAAAATTCAACATGGCGTTGGAAACAATTATGGCTAATTACAAAAAAATGTCGCTTCTATATTAAAAAGTAAAGGGGTAATAAAGAGGTCTAAAACCTGCAAGTGACAATATTATGAAAAACTTTATGGAGCAATAAAAAGCGGTTATTAACTTTTTTATGGTAGTTTGCGGCAGACAGGAAATTCGCAGCGTACGTTAATTGATAGAGCATGCTCGCAAAGGCTACGAAGGTCGGATGTAAACTGAAAGACATTTCTAATGCCTGTCGTTCTTAGTTTCACTGAGGTCTAAACGACATCCCGCATGATACCTGACTATAACGATAAAAGCATTTAAAGTCGCGGCCAATTATTATATGTCACACAATATCGCCTCAAAATGACTCATTTTGTGAAATGCTGTTCGTAAAATTTAATATGACCATGACATTGAAACGGGATTAAAAAACTCATAAAATGATACCAGCGAACGATGGTAGAAAAAGGCGTATCTGTTTAACAATTTTCCTAAGAATGACAAATAGGAAGAAAGAGGGATAGATAGGAAGGTTAGCCAGTGCAATTACTAGGTATCCACCCTGTGTTGCGGTGAAGGGGTAAATGACATGAAAGATAATAGTAGAAAAAATGTAGGTCTAATCCACGCTGTGAAGGTGGATTTTAGCGGAGCTGTTGAGATTCACCAAAGTAATTATTAAAGAAAAGAATATGCGGTAAAATGCAGTGTATGAAATTTATTTTATTGTACAATGACATTCACCACTGCTTTGTGGTCACTGTGGAATACGCTTATGTTTTCTGTTTTGATGCTTGAAACGTTCCTGTCCAAGGTCTGCACACCTCGAAAGCAGACACGGCTTGTCCGGGGAATGCACGAGCGAGAACGTCGAGGGCATTGCTTTTCTTTGCGGCGTTCTGTACGGCGGAGATGCGCGACAAGTCGTGACGGAACCACAGGCGATCACACACTGCACAGGGAAATCCAAATTCCACGTCGAGGAACTTGTGCTTGAATTTCGCCGTCACTGCCTTCAACGTGGCGACCTTGTCGGCGCGGTACTTTAGCCGCTTCGCAGCATTCTATGCTTCGCAACGCTCATCGTCGTCCTGGCGGGCTTGTCGCGTACGCTTGGCATGTCTAGCGGCATATGTCGGATCCTGCTTACGACGCGCTTCAGCGAGACTGTTTTGTTCTTTTCTTCGAGCTTTATATTCCGCTCTTCTTCTGCAGTCATCATTTTGCGTGGTCTCCCCATGGCAGCCTGGGATTAACTGAAGACGTTGCTAGACCGGTTTCTCTTTTATTATACACGTATATATCTCACGCACTGGGTGATTGCCAAATGGGCCCTTTGCCAGACGTGCGGCGCTTGCGCTGTGTTTTTTTTTCTTGCAAGAAAAAGCGCTCGGTTGTGCGGCTAGACCGGTTTCTGCGTGGCGAAGATATGGCAACGAAGATATCGTGCTTTGTGCCTTAAATTGCTGACAACAGGGACCTTATCATCTGTCATGTGATTTTGATGCTTGTTTTGTACTTTTTCTTTTTTTGGCGAAAGTTTTTCGCTGGGCACACGAAAGAACTATTGGTTGGTAGAGGTATATAGCTTCCCTATAAAACAAAATAACGGAATGGCAATGCGAAACTGCAGGGTGAAAGCAGCTAAGGGGCAGCAAAAGCAATCGCCGCCTCTCGTGCGCTGGGTGCGCGGTACGGTGGCTTGTGAAAAATCAGACCAAACGAGAAATTCCGCCGGAAATGCCACGTTCACATTGCCGTCGGGTACTATTCTCTGTACCAGTTAATGGGCGCAATAGCCTTGTGCCAGCCTGTTGAAACTTTAAGAAATGACGTTTCAAGTGCCAATTTATTTGCTCGGCACACGTTCGCAAAATAAACAGTTCGGTAACGTTTCTTGTGCCACTGGTGTTCCACCGTCACAACAAAGTGACATCCGGTGGAGGCGTTCTTGCGTTCATGTAGCGGACGTCCCCTTCAAGTCCAAACCGAGGAGAGGTTAAGGATTATAGGTGGGTTTTATTGGCGCACGGGCAACGCATGGCGAAAGAGTTCTAAGAAAAATGGTATGAAACAATCCATTTAGTGGTAATGTCAAATGGTAATGGTGCCATGGCGGTATAGAGGACTAAAACTTTCGCTATAAATGATATATATATATATATATATATATATATATATATATATTAACATAATGACAATAACAAGTTATTGCGTCTGGCTTAGACGACTATCGCAGCAGCACCCTCTACAGAGAGGGCGTGCTATGCATCTCTTAATCCAATAACGGGCAAAATAGCATCATTAAAAAATAAGTACTGCTTTTGCCTTGAAGAGCGGTTATGTGCCACCAAACAGTGTGGGATGAAGAGGGATACGCTAGAGGGAAGTGCTTTTGACGTTCAGGTTCCGCTTCCCGACACTACAGCAAGACGACAAGTACCTCTTGCCACATTTACCACGGCTCGGAGGTTCAGCCTCAGTGTAAAGATAAGAATGGGTACCATATGTTTGCCTTATTCTCAGTCTAAATAAGAGCACATCACATTGTCGTGACTTTGATAGTGGCATCCAATTACGTAGAGCTGATTCAAGATTTCCGCATCCCACAAGGGTTGCAATTGCTCCTCAGGGTTTTACGTAGCAATGGATTCATCTCTATCGCAGCAACTGATTTGGACAGATTGCTAGCATTAGTTCTTATGTATTTAGCCATTTCAACTACAAGCCCATTTCTTTGGATGTCGTTGTGTCCAGGCACCCAGGATATTACAGTGTGTTGATTAGATATATAAGTTGTTCATAGCAGCGAGTAAAGGTCGTTGATTATAGTATTTTTATGTTTGTGTAATGATTTTAATGTTTTCACTACATTTAGGTAATCTGTTAATATAATGGCTTTTTTATCTTTGTTTTCCTAATGTCTTTCATAGACGGGATAACTGCATAGGCTTCTGCAGTGAAGTTGCTGGTTTCCCTGTGCAGAACGTCGGATTCTGAAAAATACGGACCAGCAGTTGTATATGAGACGCTGGAATGGGTCTTCAATGCGTCTGTGTAATGTGGCGGCAAGAGTACTTTCACTGGAGTTTTTTTTATTTATTTCAAGAAACCCCTAAAGGCCCTCACAACGAGGGTATTACATAGGGGGTGACAAAAATTGTATGGCAATCTAGAGAAGGAATGGGCAACAAGAATAAAATGTGGCAGCACAGCAACAATCAATGAACCATAATGAGAAAACGCAACATAATAAACAGAACACACACACACACAAAGAAAAATCAAACATTGCTGTAAACGGAACAGAACTAGAAGAAAAGCTACTTATTTATTCATTTTTAGAAGTTCTTGAAGTTTCGATGTGTTTATTTCAGTTGCGATTGTAACAGGCAGCTGGTTCCACTCAATAATGGTTTTGGGTATGAATGATTTCACAAAAGATGAAGTGCGGCAAATGATGCGTTTGATCTTGAAAGGATGGTCACGGCGGGGAAAGAAGGCCGATGGTGATTGAAAGAAATCGTCATGAAGCAACGGATGATGGTAAATTTTGTGAAAAAGAGTTAAGCGAGCAAGTTTGCGACGATGGGAGAGGTTAACAAGACCAGCACGAGCTTTTAACGCCGTGACGCTAGTGAAACGTGAGTAATCAGAAAAAATGAAACGAGCAGCACGGTTTTGCAGGGATTCGATGTTATCTATGATGTAGGCTTGATCCGGGTCCCATATGGCTGAAGCGTATTTGATTTTAGGTCGGATTAAGGTGATATAAGCAAGTTTACGCACAGGCGCAGGAGCATGTCGAAGGTTACGTTTTAATAAGCCAAGAGAACGGTTAGCAGCTGCTAGAATCAGGTCAATGTGATAGTTCCAGGTTAAGTCAGACAGTAGGTGAACACCTAAATATTTGTAAGTAGAAGCTGCCTCAACTGTTACATCATTAATAGTGTATTTGGTTGGGATGCGGCAAGAGTTTCTTGTAAAGGAGACGAGCTTTGTCATAGAGTGGTTTAGGATCATTTGCCACGATGAACACCAAGTGTTAATTGAATCGAGATCAGTTTGTAAATATTGGTGGTCAGTTTCACTTTTAATGTCTCTGTACACAACACAGTCGTCAGCGAACAGTGTAATTTTGGAAGATACAGAGTTAGGTAAATCATTAATAAAAATGTCACAGTTTCGGCCTAAGGGTGAAGCAATGAATGCGATAGTAACACAGCAATGTCGTACGAAGTAAGGTGAGCGGCTTTGGTAGCAAAATGCAGCAGCACCAGCAACGCGCAGAACTGTTGTCGACGCCGTCGGCGTTTTGCCCGCGTTCGCACTGAACTCGCGCGGCGTTTATATATCAATACGCATTTGGTGCCGCAGCTAAACGTCGCCTCCCCTCGCTCTCTACCTCCTGTCCCCCCACAGCCGTTTTCGCGACGAAAAAAGTCGCGTTTGCTCTCTATATATGGAAAAGAGGAAAGAGACGCTTAATTCTGCAGCCCTTCAGGGAGCACGGCGCAGAACGCGCGTTTGCTCTTCGACGTGCGTTCGTTCCCTGTGAAAGCACGCGTCCCTCGCGCCCTTTCACTCGTGCATACAGCGTCCGGAGCGCGGCGCCGATTTCATCGCCGTTGACGCCATACGGAACCTCACAGCGACGGCGACGCCGACGGCAGAAATCTGCTTTGGAGTGTCCATATAATTGCTATCGCAAGAATATTAGAAAGAGCAGGGCACCAAGCACGCTCCCCTGGGGTACACCAGATGTGACTTGAGCCATTGAACAGTTAGAACCATCAACAGCGGCGAACTGAACGCGAGATGAGACGAAGTCTTTAATCCATGCTAAAGCCTGAGGGTTAATATTGAGATACGATAACTTGAGTAGTAATCTATGGTGGGGGACCCGATCAAATTCCTTAGAAAATTCGAGGAACAAAGCGTCGACTTGAAGCTCGGCGTCTATTAAAGTAAATAAGTCGTTAGTAAATCCAGAAAGCTGAGTGTCGCAAGAGAATCCCTTGCGAAAACCGTGCTGATATTTAAATATGATGTTGTGATCTTCAAGATAAATAATGATCTGGGTGTGGATGACATGTTCAAGGAGCTCTGAGAAGGTGAATGTCAATGAAATGGGTCTATAGTTTAGGGGATCAGAGCGGACGCCAGATTTGAAAATTGGCGCTACTTTAGCTACCCGCCAGTCATGAGGGATGGAGCCAGATGATAAAGACTGAGAAAAAAGTGCGGATAGGACTTGAAAACTACTCTGAGATATATTTTTAAGTATTTTGTAGTTAAAGCCAAGCGGGTCCGTGCTTGTAGTATCTTTAAGGTTATTTAGTAAAAAAAGAATACCATGATCACTTATGACTATTGAGGGCATTGAATAATCATGAAGTGAACTGAGAGCTAGAGAAGAGGTAATGACTTCATGAGTGAAAACAGACGAAAAAACGTTGTTAAAGAGTTGAGCAGAATGGGCATCGTCCAGCTGATCACCATTAGAATTTGTTAAGGATGAATCAGGACGTGAATGTGGGTTAATTGCGCTCCAAAATCTTCGGGGATTGTTAGATAGCATATTGGGTAAGACGTCACTGTAAAACTGGCGCCGGGTGGCTTTCAGCATTCTTTGGTAATCCTTGTCGCTTTTTCTATAGGTTTCCCATGTAGTTAATTGGTTGTTAGCAACTGCCTGCCTATACAAACGCTTTTTCTTTTTATTGGCTCTTCGCAGCCGCTCGTTGAACCAAGGCACTCTTTTACTGCACCTAATTGAGATAACCGGTATAAATCTTGTAATGAGGTAAATGAGGGTTGTTTTGAACAGCGTCCAGTTCTGTTCATGGGAACGGAAAGGACTTTCAGCTAAGAACCGCCCAGAAAAAGTGGTTAATTCGAGATTGATCTGGTCAAAATTAGCCCTGTTATAACACCTGATCAGCTTGGAGGTAGTTTTCCTGTCAAGCATACGGTGGGTGGTCGATGCACCCGGTAATGATGTCATGGTCAGAAAGACCATTAAGGTGAAATATTTCAGAAAAAAACATCGGGATTATTAGTTAGAATCAGGTCAAGAATGTTAGCCGTGGCACCTGCGGACCGCGTGGGCTTTGTAATGAGCTGAGGTAGGTGAAAATCTAGACAAGACTGCAGAAAAGCGTGCGCATCCTTATCACTTGCTGAGACAGACAGAGTGTCCCAATTGATACTTCGGAAATTAAAACCACCAAAGATAATGAGGACAGAATTTGGAAAACGCGTACACACATCAGTCAGTAGGCGACAAAATTCGTCAGCAAACCCATCGTACAGGTCTGGTGGACGGTACAGCACACCGGCAATAATATTGGTAGTAATGCACTTTATAGAGATGAATATACATTCCAGAAAAGAAGGAACAACAACTGGTACGGTAATCAGTTCTTGCTAAATAATTTATTTTTTAATTTTAATTTATTTATTTATTTAGTTAGTTAAAGGAAGTGCAAACGAATGTGCATCTCTGAATCGTGTTTACTGATTTCTAATAGTTACATGCAACACTTACTCCTGCCACAGCCTTGGCGAAAGAGGCTTCGCTAGAGGAATTATTTAATGTATACGATGCGGAACATCCATATCCCCACTCAATTACCTTACACACAATAAGAAGGGATCTCTCACTGAAAGTTGGTTGTGAAAACGTGTACTACATGTTGTATCGTTTATCCTAGAGAAGGGACAGGCAGCTTGAACTTACTTACAGAAAGTAAGCTGTTTAATATAGAGTATGACCTCTGCACATGAAGAGACCACTCATTTGATTCTACGTAGAGGCTGTGTATGGAGCTTGTTCTGAAGGCACCGGTCGCAAGGCGGATACCTAGATAGTGCACATGATTCAGCATCATGAGGGCGGTATAGTCCTCTAGATGCTAATGTAGCACCTTAGTTCAAACGCGAGCTTACACGGCTCTTGTGCAGGGTCATGGGGCACTTCCTGTCACTACCCCGTGTTGTGTGCGACAGTATTTTAACGGTATTCATTGTTCTTAGACATTTACATCAATATACTTAATCTTGAATCTTTGAATACTTAATCTTGAAGCTTTGAATCTAGTATGATACCTAAGAATTCCTTTTCGGCATTCACAGGTATGCCTTCTACAAGGAGTTCAATATTGGGCTCTGGGACCAGGCAACTTTCTTGTAAATATGACTCAGGAGCTCTTTTTGTCATGTAGCTTAAATCTATTCTTATTAGCCCATTGCCCATTTTGACTATTTTTTCAGGCCTAGCTGAACTTGTCGCTCATCGATGGAGGGGTTACATAACTTGAAATATATCTGCACGTCATCAGCGTATGCAAAATAAAATAAACTCTGTGGAATTTAGGAACGTAAAGAATTCATTTTACAATAAAGTGGGTACGACTAAGTACGCCACCCTGTGGTACTCCAGTCTTCTGTACAAACTACCTAGACCAAGTGTTTCTAATTCCAATATCGAATATCTGGGTAGAAAGGTACCTCTCAATTAGATTAAAGTTAGACATGTTTCCACGGTTTCCCATTTCGGAGAGGTCTCTGAATATTCCGTAAGGCCAGGTAGTATGTTATGCCTTTTCCATATAGAAGAATATGGACAGAAAGAATCTTTTGCGAATGAAAGTATCGCGAAGCTGTTCCTCGATGCCTACGAGACGATTAGTCGTCCACCAGCCTTCCCTATAAAAAACACTGGCATGGGTCAAGCATTTTGTTACATTCTAGAAAATGCAGTAGATGGCGATTAGCCATTTTTTCGAAAAATTTGCAGACGGTAACTTGTTAATAACTAGGCGTCTTTATCCTGTTTCAAAATCGGAATGAATATGGCTTCTTTCCGTGCAGATTGAAGTTGCCCGGCAGCCCGTATAGCATTGAAAAGTGCGCGTAGCGTCATTTGAGAGTCACTGTGGACGGTGTTCAATTATGTCGTAAATGATCCTATCAGGCCCCGGTGCAGAGCTCTTGAATACGTTCAAGGCAGCTCTTAGCTAGGCGGTGATAAAAGTTTATAAGGGTTATTCTGTGTGCATGTACGATGCAGTGTCTTACGTTCGGCTATTTCTTTGTGTTTAAGAAAGGACTTTGAACATTGGATCGAGTCGTCCAGGCCAACAGCTTTGTCGCGGACGACTAAGCTGTTGCCTTGTTGATGGATCAGGGGCATAGGTCGGCGCACTCACTCATGAGTGCACTCACTCACACTCACTCGCACTCATTTCAAAGGCGTGAGTGCGAGTGCGCGTGAGTGCCAGTGAGTGTGAGTGTGAGTGGAGGTGAGAGCCAATGAGTGTGAGTGGAAGTGTGAACGTGGTGAGTGCCTGTGAGTGTGAGTGGAGATGAGTGTGAACGTGACTGAGTGCTGTGTGAGTGGAGCTGAGTGTGAACGTGGTGAGTGCCTGTGAGTGTGAGTGGAGATGAGTGTGAACGTGACTGAGTGCTGTGTGAGTGGAGCTGAGTGTGAACGTGACTGAGTGCTGTGAGTGTGAACGGGGTGAGTGCTTCTGGGTGTGTAGAGGTGAGTGTGAACGTGAGTGTGAGTGCAGGTGAGTGTGAACATGAATGAGTGGTTGTGAGTGGAAGTGAGTGTGAACGTGGTGAGTGCTTGAACAATAAGCAGAGGTGATATCGGTTCACCTTGCTTGCGGGAAAATGGAGGCACGTTGTTTGTACAAGCTCACTCGCGGTGATGACTTATCGCACTAGCAGATTGTGCACGCGAAGATAGAAACCACTCACTAACGTCGTAATAATCCAAGGATCAGGCATGAGTGAGACAATGTATAATGAGATGAGCGGATATATTATATTGCGACAGCAATTATATGGACACTCCAAGCGAACTTCTGCCGTGGTCGTGGACGTCGTTGTGAGGTTCCGTATGGAGTCCAAACACGGTAAAATCAAGCTTGCGAGGGTCAGCCGACGCTTGCTGCTCAATCTCGAGCGCGCGAGGGAAAAGGCGGGGTGGAAGCGCGCTGCTTCTGTCGCGCGTCAGGCATTGAAGGGGGGGGGGGGGGGGGGGTCGTCTTGCTCCGGCGGCAGCCGCGTGGGTGTCGTATCTCGAAAGCGATCTGCGACGTGGAAAAAGGGCGCGCGCGCGCGCCTTCTCTTCAAGGCGATTTGCGACGTGAACAATGCTCAACTAGAGCCGGTAACTTCGTATGCGCGGTGTTTTCGACGTTTAGTTCGCTTTGAAGCGAGAGGCGGCACGAAGGTCAATTCGCTCGCGGCTATAACTGCGCCTCCTTACTCCAGCGTTCTGACAGCGAGTTTCCGCGGTCATCGAGCGAGATGCATTCATGTTTACCTGTTCGCGCGCGACACCGTGCTTCTCTATTTAGTTAGTAGGCAAATGTTTACAAGTTTATACGGCCCATTAAACTACTATCCTTGCTTCGTATAGCTCTCTACTAATTTGCTATCGCAATCGAAGCTTCGCCTTTCGGGCAAAACTGCGACATTTTCTTTAATACAGCAGGGAATATGTATGGGCTGGAGCGCTGATGGCAGACATATCCAAATCATGACCCGCAAATTTTGCCATGACTTCCACTGAGTGAAGACGTTAATTACCGTGTGATTTGCTACAGCTTCGCTTGTCATCCGCCTTCAGAGGTGGAATGGCTCCTCATTTTCTTCCTGCTTCCCTCTTAAACGTACACGTACAGGTTCCTTATATAAACAGGCAGAGCGGAAGAGGGACTAGCGAAGTTAGCCCAGAGTAACAGACACGCATGATCGCATACATGGAGAAAAAGCGAAGATGCAATGATAGATACCGCTTTGTTCTCCCTTTTGTGTTTGTTTCGGCGTTAAGCGGCTGACTACGCGGACAGTCAATCCTTCACTCTATTTCCCGCTCTCTTGGCTCAATCCGACCGAAGGGGAGCTTAGCGAGCATGGGCGGCAAGCATGCACACGTCTAATGTCAATGACAGAGAGATGGACAGACAGAGTTTGTGGCTGACGTGAATGTTTATGTCACCATGAATAAAATGAAACGAAAACTTTAATCGTGCTAGTTTTGCTCTACTTTGCAGTGTTAATAAACCAGGTCTCTTTAATAATTTAGTCAATGAATCCGTTAAATTGTATTTATTAAAACATAACCTTATTGCCTTCCTCTGCACCCATTCCATTCTTGCAATGAGTTATTTTGTGTACGGAAACAAAACAATATTGGCGTGCTCTAGCACTGTTCGAACAAGCATTTTGTAGGCCAGCAAATTTTATCTGGGGGCGAAAGACGAAGGTGTATTTTCAGAAAGAAGAGTCGGTTTAGTGCTCAGCATGTACATTGATTTCCACTTGAGGTTATTTTGTTAACATGGCTTTCCCATCGGAGAGCGTATGTTAAAGTGACACCTAAATATTTACGATGAAATGCACAAGTGAGAGATGTGTCATTAATAATGTAAGTAAACTCAGATATCTGTTTCTTTCTTACTGTTAGCGTTACAGATTTTTCGGCATTTAGAGTCAGCTGTCACTACTGACACCAAAGAAAACGCAGAGTTTTGTATATGGTGATTATCACTGTGATTAATTTCGCGGTACGAAATACAATTGTCAGCTAATAGACGGATGTTACCATGTAATCGGGAAGGCAATTTTTTTATGTATAATAAAAATAAACCTGGGTCCAAAACACTGCCTTGGCGCACTCCCGATGCAACAGGTGCTAAATTGGAAGCTTCGTTATGAATATACACGAATTGTGAGCGGTATAGATCCGCACAGTGACTCATGAGTGCACTCACTCACACTCGCACTCATTTCAAAGCGGTGAGTGCGAGTGAGCGCCAGTGAGTGTGAGTGTGAGTGGAGGTGACTGTGAGTGAGTGCCAGTGAGTGTGAGTGCAGGTGAGTGCGAGCGAGTGCCAGTGAGTGGGAGTGCAGGTGAGTGCGAGTGAGTGCCAGTGAGTGTGAGTGCAGGTGAGTGCGAGTGAGTGCCAGTGAATGTGAGTGTAAGTGAATGCGAGTGCGAGCGAGTACCAGTGAGTGTGTGTGCGGGTGAGTGCGAGTGAGTGCCAGTGATTGTGAGTGCAGGTGAGTGCGAGTGAGTGCCAGTGAGTGTGAGTGCAGGTGAGTGCGAGTGCGAGTAAGTGCCAGTGAGTGTGAGTGCAGGTGAGTGCGAGTGCGAGTGAGTACCAGTGATTGTGAGGGCAGGTGAGTGCGAGTGAGTGCCAGTGAATGTGAGTGCAGGTGAGTGCGAGTGAGTGCCAGTGAGTGTGAGTGCAGGTGAGTGCGAGGGCGAGTGAGTACCAGTGATTGTGAGTGCAGGTGAGTGCGAGTGCGAGTGAGTTCCAGTGAGTGTGAGTGCAGGTGAGTGCGAGTGAGTGCCTGTGAGTGTGAGTGGAGATTAGTGCGAGTGTGAGTGAGTGTCTGTGAGTGTGAGTGTAGCTGAGTGCGAGTGAGTGCAGTGAGTGTGAGTGCAGGTGAGTGCGAGTGCGAGTGAGTGCCTGTGAGTGTGAGTGCAGGTGAGTGCGAGTGCGAGTGAGTGCCTGTGAGTGTGAGTGGAGGTGAGTGCGAGTGCGAGTGAGCGCCAGTGAGTGAGTGGAAGTGAGTGCGAGTGCGAGTGAGTGCTGTGAGTGTGAGCGGGAGCGAGCGCGGGTCCTGGAAAAAATTATGGTGAGTGAGTGTGAGTGAGTGTTCTCCCACACTGCCGACTTATTATCAGGGGCAATGGATGCGTGTCCTGCCCTTTTAGCCTGCTTAGGCCATTGCCGACTTTGCACTCCTGTGAGTAGGATGTCTCTCCCAGCTAGTCCTCCTCGTCTGTCGCCGCGTCCGCCTTCTCTGTGATTTGACGAGATTAAATGCTATACGGTTATCTGCAGTCGGTGAGCAACGCTGTACGGTGCACGCATTGCTTTGTTTATTTCGCGCCAGCTTGCAGTCGTCGTTCCACCAGGGCACCCGCCTTTTATATGAGGGACCGTTTGATCATGAAAATAGGTTTTCAGCTGCGCCGTGAATAAAAGCGGTAAACCTCGCTACTGCCTCATCAATACTATAATCGTTGATAAAATTTCGTGTTAAGTAGGTTGAATCTTTCAAACTTTTCCAGTCAGTCGCTGTTATATTCCAACGGTGGGCGTTTGGTGGAATGTCATGCTGCTGTATTAAGTTCGGCATTACAGGCAGGTGGTCACTCCCAAAGAGATTCTTGACGACATTCCAATCCATGTAAGGAAGGAGGGACGCAATGCTAATCACTGAATATATAAAAGAATATAAATTGTGATGTATATTATAGTAGGTTGGCTCTTTCTTATTAATGTGGCACGCACCAGAGATTACTAAAACGTTTTCTATAAGTCGACGCCAGAAATCACACACGGAGTTGACGCTGTTTGCTCTTTTTCGACAGACAGATTAATCACTGGCGACATAATAGAGAAAAAACGAATTACACTCGGAATATAAATCGAATTATGAAGGTATTTGAGAGACAAAATCATATGACACTTATTCATAAGCTTCAACTTTATGCTGTACGTGGCTCAGCGCCTAATAAACAATGCAAAAACGCCCGTGTGCTTGCGGTGTAGTGCAGGGTAAAGAACCCTAGGTGGTGAAAATTAATTCGGAGCCCTCTTTCGGCATGCCTCCTAATTAGAACTGGTTTTGGCACGTAAAACCCCAGAAACAAGATGAAGCACCTAATGTGTTCACGAGGTAACTTGACTAACTTGACTATGTGTAGCCATCATTAAAACGAAATCTGACAGTAAATCGAACAGAGGGAAGTGCCACTGGGTGGTGTGTCTGGCCTTTTATTATTTAATATTTATATAAGTGATTTATTTAAAGGGGCCCTAAACCACTGTTTATCGAAGTGGAGAGAGGCGTTTTAATTAAAATTAGGCTATTTCAAAAATAACTGGACGCAAAAAGTACTTCGCTGCCTTCAGCAGAAGTGTAGTTATTCCTAATCAAACACGGCCTCCACTGTGCTCCCGCTCCTTCTTCAATGCCTTGCAGTGTGAAGGCTACAGCGGTCTGAGGCGTGCCCATAACGCTCGCCCTTCCATATGTCACGGTGGTGCGCAGTTCAAATTTCATTTTGGATGTTAACGTAGACGCCGCGACTGCAGATTTTGGTGCCTACGCCGCGTTAAACGTGAGTCAAACGTGGTTGTCCTCAGCAAACCGCAGTGCGCTTACCCTGTGAATTCGTGGCAGCACCCCGCGCCGGCCCCGGTGTCTACGCTGCGTAGCCGATCGCAGCTACGAATAGCAGCTGCGTATGGGAATCCGCTTTATTACGAAACAAAATGCACATAAGAGAGTGAGGAGCAGGCTTGTGTCTGAAAAGACAGCGTTTGAGGGAAAGGTGACCACGCACCACGCAGGACAGCAAAACTTGGCTGAGATGTTCACAGCAGCGTATGTTACCCGCAGACTATAGTACTTCCCCAAGCCAGAAGAGTGGTTCAGGCCCCTTTATTATAGACAACTAGGTGGAATATGTAATACGTGCTGACGGCACGGCCATACCTCTTTCGGCAACATATGTGTATAACCTATAGCATAAGGGCATTATGGTTTTAGGCAAACAGCAAATAAGGTCTGCTCGAAATGCACTACAGATTTATTTTATACACTCCTGACGTCTCGCCACTCCATTGGCTGTGCCGTCATGTGCTCAATGACGCACGCACTTGGCCACACCTTTAGTCCGTCTGATCGCTCCGACGTAACGTGTGCAATGACGCACGCACTAGGCACACCTTTAATCAGCCAGAAATGTGGAGCCGCCGTGGCGTTGGGGAAGGGTACTCGTCTCACCCCCTGGAGGCCTGCGTTCGATTCCCACCTAGATCGGAATTTACCAAATTTTCTTGTCAAAGCCATTGATTTACTTTGTTTACAGGATCCTCCCTGAGAAGTATGACTTCAATGCGATCATTTCTAACGTGTTTTTATTCTTTGCGCTGCCCGCATATTTTGGTGCCGTTGCTCGGTGGCGATGCCTACGCCGCCGGATTTTCGCGCAATGGGGCATATAATGATTTCGTATTAATACAAAAGCTATATTATCTAGAGCAAGGAGCCTCCAATTCTATATATCTAATTCTCTTATTGCCATGCACAAAATCTTCACGGTTATAAAAACACTGGGGGTTTTATTCAGTGAATTTATGCATTGGGACATGCATATTGGACATGCTGAAACGAAGCTCGCTCGAGCCGTAGGCATACAAAATTAAATAAACTGTTAATCTATCGCGCTCTTTTTGAGTCAATAATAATTATTTTCATTTAGTTTGGGCAACTACAACGTCTACAAATATTCACAAGTTAACTATACTACAAAAGGCTGCTTTCAGAGCAATAGCTAACCTCCCTTTCTTGTCCCCTTCAGAACCCTATTTAACAGTTTACATGTTTGTAAATGTAAGAGCATTTTTGAAATGCGCCTAATCAAACTTTATGAGAGATAAATTGCTCATTAAATTGCATTTTAGTTGGAACTGCAAAGTTTGAAGTAAATCCTGCACAGCATGTAACGCGATATCATTAATATAAGAATTTGAATGTTCCATGTCCACAGCCAAACTACGCACTCCAAGAACTTACTAACGCTTTGTCGAAAGTACTAAACAGCTGTAATTTCATTGAATTATCAATAAAAGATATCTCATACACGGAAATAGAAATATATTTCACTAAGGCATCTTCTCGATCAGTGTTTTTGTTTACACTGTGGACCTCGGCTCGGTTATGCGTTTGATTTCTTAAAATACCAACGATTTGTGTATTGTTTTAATTCTTACTGCAACGATTGCAACTTTGTGTTCTTATTACTTTCAGGTTTCTGTTATTACCTGATTTATTTTTTCGTGGTTGGGAGCAATGTCAATCCCCATAACAGCGGCTTTTGTTTAATCTCCGCAGCCATGTGATGTCGAAGTGATGTTCATTGAAATGTACCTTCCATGCCTCAAATAAGAAAGAATGAAAGAGTCTCGCCGCCAAGTGCTGCGAGAACTAAAATCATGAGTGGTAACCTATGGTCCCGGGATCTCGTCACATAATATGAAAAATTCTGTTTTGCAGAGTTGGTAATGTGGCGCTTATGTAAATGGAACAGATGATTATTAACCCACTGAAAAAAATCCCTCGCAAAGACATCGCCTCGAGGGGCGTCTCAAGAGAAAGATTCTGGGAAGCAACACACTGATATACAATTATTGCTACACCGCCTTAAGGGAGCTTAAGGGAGGCAAGTCCCGCCACAGCGGCAAACTCCAAGAAGGATTGCAAAGCTGGGACTTATGCAAGCAACAACTACGCGATATCCTCTCAAACGGTCGATAGTGCCGCTGCCCTGGGCGAGTGGTAGGAAACTAGGCAAGCAAGCGGTTCGAACGCCGACAAAGATGTCGGTGCGAACGTAGACATGGTCGACGCGGGTCGGCCTTTTGGGCTAAGATCGCTGCAATGGCTCACTTCGATGCTCAGTAGTTGCTGGGAAACCCGGAGGGCGACTTCCGGGCGCCGGCGTCACAAATGCGTTCCACCTGGACGGAAGCACGCAAGGCGTCCCGCCGCTTGGATATCCTGTGACAACTGGACCCTCATGGTGACAACATAACCTGCGGTGACAACACTCACCTCATCCCACCAGAGGAAGGTTATCCGAACGCTTCGCGCCATACAATCGGCTGCCAGGGACACAGTTCTCCACAGTAAGCCGAACCAAGGCAAGGTGCTCGAGTGCGTGACTGCCGACCCCTCCAGTTCCCACTTCATGCACTCCGGGTCCTTTATTCGGTTTGCGGACAGGCGCTTTATAAACAAGGCAAGGCTGAACCTTCTACCTCGCAACGGAGCCTGCCCGTGGATGACCGGTCGTTATGAGCGGTGCAGAGTCTGTGGGTACGTGAGGGAAACCTTACCCCACATAGTCCGCCACTGCATGTCCAATAGCCCGATGTACACGGTCCGCCACAACAACATCGTGGCTCGTCTACGCACTGCGTGCCAGAACCGGTTTTGCATCATCCACGAGAATCGACCGGTCGGACACCGGCCTTCGTCCCGATCTCGTCGTGGCCCGCGGTGAGGAGGCGATCATCCAGGACGTCTGTTGTCCTTTTGACAACAGACCCGACGCCTTCTCCGCAACCCTCACTGCGAAAGTGACCAAATACGAACCCGTGCGCCTCCATCTTGCACAGCGGTACCAGCGTGTGACCGTCGATGCCGTGATCGTTGGTGCTGTGGGTTCGTGGGATCCAAAGAACGACGCCATCATGCGACGGATTTGTACACGGTCGTACCTTAAGCTTTTCAAGAAGCTGGTGGTGAGTGAGGTAATCACTGCATCCCGGGAGATTTCCCACAATCACGTCGCTCACCGTTAGTTGTTGCACCAGTTGTTGACTCGATCTCCATCGCTGGTCACTGAAGTCAGCCAACGTTAGGTCCTCATCGGACTTTTCTGCGCTGCGTCTGTGGACATTTTTCGCTTTTCATGTATTTTGACCCACTACTTACTCCCTTCATGCCTTTTTTAAATTTTGCTTACCTTTTGTATTTTGCATTAACATGGGAATAAAAATCTCTTGCCACCCGTCTTCCAGGGACCTCTTTGGGTACGTGTAGGTACGGGTAGTGCCAGTATTTAAACACCCCCACTTGTAGTGCCAGTGTTTAAAAAGGCGACTGTCTAACATTGCAAAACTACACGCCAATTGCACGTCATTTAAGCTCTTAGAGCATGTTTGATCGATCCGTCACACATTACGAATATATCACGTCACTTCTTGAAGAAAGCAGCTTGTCGCCATTCCAACATGATGTTAGGAAAAAATTATCAACTACGACACAACTGGTCACAATAAATAATCTACGGGTTTGCTTCATCTGTTGATAAGCCACATCAAACTGACGCTATTAAATTTTTTGTAAGGCCGTTGACCTTGTAACACATCGCAAACCCATTTCTAAGTTACACGACATAATCCTTCCAATTGACTTCATAAATTGGATTCGCTCTTATCTTAACAATCGACAACAGTTCAAGCAAATAACTTTATGTCCCGCATATTGCCCGTATCATCGGGAGTCCCTCAGGGTAGCGTTCTGGGACCTTTTATTGTTTATATAATTGACATTGTTACATCAATAGATAAGTCAGAAGTAAATATACGACTTTTTGCAGATGACTGCATACTTTTTAAAAGCATTAATAACGCGAAGGAATAGCAATGCCTCCGAACTAAGTTGCATGCCGTTTTAAAATGATGCGACGACGGGTCTATGAAATTAACCCGTGAAAAGTCCGTTTTCATGTGTATATCAAATAAGAAATGTCCTCTTATTCACACTGTAGTGGGGAAGAGGGTCACGAACTATTGAGAGAGGACGACGAGATCCGGAAGCCCGGAGAGCGCGAGACAGCGACCGACGCTCTTGGGCCAAGGCTGTTGTTACGTAGCCCCTGCTTGTTAATAAACCTCCTTACAGTTTGGTGGAAAGGTGCTGGGTAGTCAGTCTGCTAGTCTCCCAACCTGGAAGTACGAAGCCGTACCCTACCTCCAGCGCCAGCGATGGCGGAAGAAACCATCACCCAAGGCCCCTCTCAGACTCAACGCACTGTCTTGGCAGGCTGCCTCAGCGTCGCCCACCAATATTCAGCGGCACTGACGACCAAGACGTCGAGGACTGGTTGGCAACTTTCCAGGAGGTGAGCGCAGTCAACAAATGGGATGGTGCGACTAGGCTGACCATTGTCATATTTTACTTGACCGGCGTCGCCAGTCTCTGGTTCCGCAATCACGAAGCGGAGATTCATAACTGGGCCTCATTCAAGACCACTTCTGAAATGTTCGCCCGCCCCGCGGTACGCAAGCTTCGCGCAGAACAGCGACTTCATGAACGCACTCGACAAGCTGGTGAGAACATCACCAGTTTTATTGAAGACGTCGTCGACTTGTGTAAGCGTATCAACCCGTCGATGCAGGAGTCGGATAAGATCAAGCAAATCCTGAAAGGAATAGCCAATTACGGATTTAAAATGTTATTGGTCAAAGACCCACAAAACGTCGCAGATGTGAGCTTGTGCCAGAGTTTCTACGAATTGCCAAAGCAACGCGCCCAAACTCGACGCCCTCTGGAACAGAATGACTCGATCGTGGCCTTGACTCTGGGTGACCAGAGTGCACTGTTGATTCATATCAAGCAGTTTGTGCGTGAGGAGGTCGCCAGACAACTCTCTATTTTATCGAGCACGCTCGAGCCAGCACAGGCACATCTGGCCACAGTCATACACCAAGTTATCCAGGAAGAGGTACTGACGCTTTGCCTTTCGCTCGTCCGCCACCTCCGGAGTCTGCGCCCTTGACGTACGCGCAAATCGTCGCTGCCGGGTCGCATCGTCAGCCTACCTATTCTTCCGCGCCGGCAACCGTTCGACCACCTTCTGTTCCGTTCAGCCGACCAGTCTCCACGTTTTCAAATCCATGGCGCACTGCGCACTATCGCCCTAAATGCTATTCTTGCGGTTAGGCAGGACATGTGGCACGCTTCTGTCGCCGTCGGCCTCCTGTTCAAATAGACGGCCTGCGACCGTCTGCGTACGATCCTAGACGCTTTGATGGCAAAGCGTGGCTACAACAATCTTCGCCCGAGCGCCTGCCGTCCGCTACCCACCGATCTCCAACCCCTCGACGTCGCTCTCTTTCACCTATGCGCCGTCGGCCCTGCCCTTGTGACGCGGAAAACTAGATCCCGCAGTTACCGAGGCAAGAACTGCGTCGTCATTGATCATTTCAAGTCCTCGTATTTCTGCAGCCAATCTCATCGACGTTTTTGTGGACGGCTTTCACACCCTTGCACTTGTGGACACTGGTGCTGCAGTTTCAGTGGTAGACATAAAACATTGCCGCTTGCTTACAAAGGTTACCACGACATCAAAGGGATTATCCCTCCGTACCACCTGCGCAGACCACATTCCGCCATCAGCCGCCTGCAAAGCCCGCGTCGCCATTCAAGATGTTGTGTATCCCATTGAAGTTCTTGTGTTAACGGCCTGTTCGCATGATGTCATCCTCGGTTGGGATTTTCTCTCTCGCCATCGTGCCGTTATTGACTGTACTCTTGCCGAGGGGATGTTCTCTGCGTTGTGTTCCGCGTCATCTGCCCCTACATTGGAGAAGTTGTTGTCGCCGATGATACAATAATCCCACCAGTAGTGTAGCCCTTGTCCGCATGTCCTGTGCCGCCATTGGTGAATCCAAAGTTCTATTTACCCCCTCCGAGACCGTTCAACGCACCAGGAATGTCACATTGCCGTTTGCAGTTCTCGACATGCCCAACGGCGCTACATCGTTGTTTGTTAATAATCCGTTGCCAGTTCCCTCAACCTTACTCCGTGGATAGTGTACAGGCACAATTCAGGCATTCGACGTATCCTCCATCTTCCGCCTTGACGATGCGGACATCTTTCAACTTAGTGCCCTGACACCTTCTGTTGGTACGCCTGATCGCCCACCTTTAAGCATGCTTAGCTCCGCCATCGACGACGAACTTACAGAGGCACACCGCGCGAAACTTCTTGCAATTCTACACCAGGTTCGTGGCTCGTTTGAATGCCAGCAAAGTCACTAGGCCGCACGCACACTGTTCTCCATCCGATTGGCTCCGCCTCACAAGCGCCTCTCCGACAGCGCCCTTACCGCGTATCCCCTGCTGAGCGTCGTGTGATCTCCGAACAAGTCGACGACATGCTTCAGCGCGGCATCATTCAGCCGTAATGGGTAGGCAAAGCTTGCACTAAGCAAGCAAAACCTCGAGTCACAACGAAGCTGGCTGATCGATTGCGTCTCCTGATAGTAGTTAGGTTGAACTTGGCTATGTCGAGGTTGAACTTGGTTGTACCTAGGTTGAACTTCGTAGCAGCTAGGTTCGGCCTTGACTATGTATCAGTTGAGTTTGGTTAGACCAGGTATCTCTTAGGTTACGACGTAATCGGTCGGCCAGCTTCGTTGTGTCTCTAGTTTTGCACTTTTTTCAAGGTGAAATGAAAATAAGAGCCATTGATTGATTGATTGATTTCTTGATTTCTTGATTGATTGAAGTCGCAGCAACAGTACCCAGCGCCGGAAAGCCTCCCCGACGCATGAAAAGCCTTGAATTGCTTTGTATGGTCCCCGCGATTCTGCCCCTCCCATTCGCACGCAGACAGCGTAAGTTCAGCGGTGGGCGTGGCCGGCTCATTCTCGGCATCGCGGCGCTCCTTCCTTAGGGCGTCTCATACATCTTTCCGGTTCTCCTAGTGCTGTTGCTGCGGCTTCTTTGAGGCCAGAAAAAAATTATTTCTCGCTGCCCATTATGACTCCTAGTGATTTAGAAAAGTCTCCTAAAAGTGTACGAGGGGCAATGCGCGTGCTGGCTCCCTAATCATTTTCAAATGTTTGCTGCACACATACTCCCGCAACATTTAGGTGGGTAGGCAGAAATGGCCTAGGCGCGGTGGCTAAGGAGTGTCGCCTCTGACCACGAGGTCGCGGGATCGTATGCCAGCCACGGCGGCCGGATTTCGATGGAGGCGACAAGCAACAAATGCCCGTGTGCTGGCGTTGTAGTGGACGTTGAAGAACCACAGGTGGTCAAAATTCATCCGGAGCCCCCTTCACTACGGCGTTCCTCACATAGACAATCAAAAAGATTGATTGTCTATGTATCTAGTGTTTTTTTATCAAATGGACGAACCAAACTCGCGGAATGAATATGCCACTCCAACGGGAAATATTCAAAGTAAAGAGACTTTAAATGTGCTAACGCACAGCTAATGTTTCAGCTAATGCATACCAATAGTACGAACGGGATCCTTGCGGAATAAAGGAACCCCGTGTTTTCCGCTGCGTGAGTTTGCATGGCACTGCCTGCTGCGTGCCACAGTCTCGATGTTCTATGGAGCGAGACAGTGTACGTGAAGCCACAATTTATAAGTTGTGCAGTTATTTACTATTTTATTAGTAGATGTAGATGAAACACAAGTAGGCATTACCATGCATATATATATATAGTAATGACTAAAAAGTTATTTGCACAAAACAGAAAAATGCTAGTCGCTTTTCCGCGTGTCTGCTTATGGTATCTTTATTTATTTTTGAATATAATCATTTATCAGTACCTTGGATGCATTCAGAAAGACATTGGTGATGGGCGTAATTTCGGTTAAATCAACATAGAACAAGCGTTATTCAAAATCAAAATAAAAAAGCATCAACGTAAGAAAAGCACTATTAGCACAACGCAATAGCATGCAAGATCAATGCAGTCCATACAAAGAGTTACAAGTCAAATGAAAACTAAAGACAGCATTAGGAGGACGTTAAGATCCCCTCATGGTCGAAATTCTTTCGGAGTCCCCCACTACGGGATGGCTGAGAATAAAATCGCTGGTTTGGCATGTAACGGCCCAGAATTCATTCAAAGAGTACGCTCGGGTAGTAGTAATGAGTAGAAGAAAATAACAGCACTGCACAGTTGGTGTACAAATGCGAATAATAGAACTATCAAATGCTGAATCACTGCAATAAAAAGTAGACAAAATTAAAAGTAAATAAGTATACAGGCAGAAACTATGCCATCCGCGATTCACAGACCATGAATGGTGTGTCTACCAAGACAAGATTTGCGTTGGTACACGAAAGTGCACAAGAAATTTTGTGTTGGTACAGGCGCAGCGAAGCGCTCAGCTCAATTGACTCCGCAGCGGATAGACTATAGACAGCGTTCTGCTTTCCGCTGCTGGCAAGACCGCTCTGCGCCCGCGGCCGGAAAGGCTGAGCTAACACCGCTCCAACGATGGAGGGGACAGCTGGACGCTATCCAGCAATAGTACGCCAGGCCGGAAGCATTGTAGCGTATTTTCCAACAATGGCTACCATTACCGATACGTGTGTACCATTTTGTCAGAGGCAGTTGTGAATTGTGACACACTGACGATTCGGTGGTCGGTGCTTCGATGACGACGATTATGGTGCGGCTGTGTCAGATATGCAAGCACTCGCTCTAATGATGCGGCGTTGTGTAACTGTCCTTGTCGCTGCATCCTCTGTATTTAGTAACCGGGTAACAATATGGTGACATATTTGTGGAAAACGAATAGGCTCAACCAGCGTTATTCCGTGCGCTGACACCTGGCCGTACTTCCCACTATCGTTGTCATATAATTGCTCCTTTTCTTTCTGGACAAACGATGGCAAACAAGGTGTTTGATTCTGCCTTTGTACTACGAATAAACTTTGACATTATCATGTTACCAGAAAGCGAAGAGCTAGAAAACCGCAGTGTTTTTAGAATTAGGTTCTTTATAGAAAAACCTTGTCGACATTAGAAAGCAATTTGACTATCTCGTCCAACTGACTCACTTCAAGCTCACTTCACAGTGTCGCTTCCTCTGCAACAGGTAATTCTTCTATGAATATGTGAAAACACGATTATCGGCGCTGAACTTCATCGCACTATACGGTCTTCATTAAAAAAACTGCTTCATTTTCGGACAGAAAATACCGGTAAAATGAAGTGAGGAAGTTGTGGGCACAAAGTATTGGTGGGTGCGCGGGTAAAATTATTGAATCATGAGAGAATCGTGCGAGGCGGGAAGGGTAGCAAAGGAAGCAGGACGACGATGGGCCCTCAGGCCGCTCTAGATGGCAGGACACATTTGTGCTTCGGCGACCCCTCTGGCCCAGCCCACTGTCCGAAGCTGTAGCTCCGGTCGCGAGCTGCGCAGAGCAGCCTCCCATCGCTCCTGGTGTTCTGACCCTCGCCATGGGGGCTTGGGCTTGTTCGGGCAATTTAGAAAGATGTGGTCAAAGTCGACTCTTGTGCTAGGACACAAATGGCAGTGAAAAGAGGTTTCACCGTGGGTAATAATGGACAGAAAGAAAGGGATCGTAACTGTGGCCGTTTGAAGTCTGTGCCACAAAGCCTGGTCACTTCTGGGAAGAGTTCAGAAGTACTGCGGATTGGGCAAGTTGGTGCATCGTATTCGTGACTTCCTTTAGCGCAACTCAGTTTGAGTATGAAGGGAAAAAGGGACAGGTGGACAGGGTGAGCGCTAACTTCCAACTGGTTTTATTCATGACCCTATTGCACATTATATAGCCCGCTCAAAGCACATCGTGACATAGCACACACACAAAAAATTAAATATAAGCATGCGATTGCAGTTCATTGAACCATGTGTTGATAATCTTAGAAATTCACGTTCCTTGCTTGATAAAGCTAAAGAGGGTGTGCTTACGCACAGCTTTTCACATTTCAAAATGGCATCAGCCTCAATAATCTCACGCGTCACTTGATTGTGGCTACGTCCTATAATGATGCATCTATCAAGTAGTGGTTTGCAGCCGCAAGATTTGCAATGTATGGCAAGGAAACCGCTTGATGAAATTTTGTTGTTAGCATTGTAATTATGCTCGCGCAAGCGATCGTTAATACACCTACCGGTCTGCCCAATGTAGACACTGTTACACGACAAGGGAAACTTATACACTACTGCGCGAGTGCAATCAACATACTTGTTAACATGTCTTTTTCCACATACTGGTAGCGCGTCTTTCTTAGGGTTAGTAAGTCTGCAAAGCCTATCCAGTTTATCAGGAGCAGAGAAAACAACTCGGATGTTAGCTCTTTGTGCAACCTTTTTTTAAATTGTGAGAAACATCGTGAATGTATGGCAACACACTTATTTTGCAACCAGCGGTCACTGCAAAGTTCTCCTGTGGTATGCGCTTCCGAGAATCTCTGAACAAGCATTCTGCCACGGACACTTGTACTGGCATCGGGTAGCCTGCATTTGACAAGCGCTTGCTTTGCCCTTCAAAACTAGCGACACAGCGTGGTGGCACGATTTTTTCAGGGCATTGTTAAAACAAAGTTTGGCTATTCCTCTTTTATCAGTTTGGAATGCGCTGAATTGTATGGTAGGAGAGGTTTACTCCTACGGGTTCTAGGGTCTTCACATTTTAATATAAGAAGATTTATATTGCCCCTGAAAAAACGCCGTCCCAGCAATGCATTTCTGTAGAAAAGTGAAGCCGACATTAAGGGGATCGGGGTAAGCATGGTCTGTGTAAGCTGACTTTCCCACGTTCTGTGTTGCAGTGAAACCGACTCAAAAATGCGATGCGAACGGGCCCCGATAACGCTGTCGCGTTCCACTCTTAAAGGCGAAGCTTAAGCGTCCTCCAATTTTTGTCCTGTAAACAAAGTCTCACTTTAGTTAAATTTTATCTGCCAATAGGTGTTTCTACAAGAGATGCGACTTTCTCCGTATGAATTTCTTTTTTGGAGATAACGGTCTGCGCTTGAATTGTGATTTTAAGTAGTTGGTTTCGAGAAAAAAAACTGCAGCATTATATTTGCAGACCAGAGAGTAATGGTGGAAATATAATACGAACCTAAAAAGCGTGAAACAATCCAGAGATGTACTCCCTCTGGTTACGGTACGCCGCCTTTTTGGTGGGCAAGCGACTCCTACCGCGAGGTGAGATATACCAGCCTCGAGTCATTTACGTTATTGGGACATCACGTGATCGCTGGTTGCCGCTATACTTGAAGGAGAAAAGAAAAAGTTGTGATCCACCCGAATGTAGCACGAAACTTCAAAGGAAACCCATAGGGGTTTCTCAGAAAGAGCTTCGTAGTTGAGGAGAAAATCGTCCTGGGCCCGCTATTCATTCTGCTTTGAAGTTTGTCTCGTTTTCATGACACTCCCTCAACCTTGCGGGATTCCGCGGATCCGATTTGCTGTACTTGAAGGTGGGGCACATTCTTTGGTCGCGAGGCTGCTATCATAGTTGGACGAGTCGAACGCTATCCATTGCCACATTGCAACCATCACCCAAAAAGGGTTATTGTCCTCGGTCGGATGTCCTTTCCTGTTGTACGACACGACACTCAATAAATCTTTCACAAATAGATGTGGCGCTGACGTCAGTGTTCAGCGACCACACCATACACACAGTATTCTGGATATTCACTTGTCGTTGGTGGCGGGATGTTTTTTCTCTCCAGTCACCCGGAACAGAATGGGACTTCACACTGTAGAAATACGACTTTCAGTTGAAGTCAGAGGGCAAGCGCCATGCCACGCCAAAACATGCCAGGCATGAATCAAGTAACGCATTTACTTGGCTTTTGCGGAAGTGGCGAGTCGTAACAACCTTTCTGTGCGTTATATTTTAATAACAGCGAAGCTGTTCAATTGTTATTTATTAACAGCGAAGCTGTTTAAGCCAGCCGTAATTTGTGGTTCCGTATCAAGAAACTATCACCATCAGCAAGGAATGCAGAAATAAAAGGAATAAACTTTCCTGTGAAGGCGGAATCCTAACCCGCGTACCCACGGTCCCAAGGCGAGCGTCGTAACCACTAGGATGTACAGCCACGCTTGCAGAAAATGCATTTATGCGAAGCATATGATTGCGTTCGAGCGTCGTCGTCCACAGCTGGCGCGTTCGCACGCGCTCGTGCGAATGCTATGCGATGTGAAGAAGAGGTTTTGCGTGCTATGCTCGGGAGAGAGAGATTGTGGTTGTGAAGCGTTGCATAGCGCAGCTTGCAACAACGTACACCGCGTTCCAATGCCGACACCGCGTTCCACCGCGTTACAGTGCCGACAACGCGATCCAGCAGATGATGATAAGTGGTTCTTGAGGGAAAGGGAAAGGTTGGCGCTATCTTCTGCAGCCCTTGAGGGAGCACGGCTCAGCGCCAAATCCAGCAGACCCGTTCCGCGAATGCATCTCTCTCACGCTCGGGAGAGAGATAAAGAAAATGAGCGAGAGGGAGAGAGAGACGCATTCACGGAGCGGCTTTGCTGGAACGCGTTGTCGGCATTGCAACGCCGTGGAACGCGGTGTCGGCATTGGAACGCGGTGTTGGTATTGCAAGCTGCGCTATGCAACGCGCAGTGACGGCCATAAGTCAGAGAGAGAGGGAGGGAGGGAGGGAGAGACGCATTCACGAAGCGGGTCTGCTGCAACGCGTTGTCGGCATTGCAACGCGGTGGAACGCGGTGTCTTGCAAACTGCGCTATGCAACGTGCAGTGACGGCCGTAAGTCCGAGACGCGCGAAAAGAAATTATCCTCATCATGAGTAATAAGATGAAAAGTTCGCGCGCACTTCCGGAAAATGCTGGGCTACGATCGCCCAGCATCGCTGTTTCAAGCGTTGCCCGACCGAATGCAAGGTTAAGCGTTTTACAGCGAAAGCTGTATATGGCTAGGCAAAACGAAACACCGTTCATCCCATGTTTCGATAAACGTCTCCATTGGCTCCGCCGTCAGTCGCGTCGTTCTCTACGTCACACCCAAGCGCGCGCGCCATTGGCAGCGCCGTTAGTGACGTCGTTCTAGGCGTCGTACCTGCTCTGCCCGCAACGCCGGCTCCTCGGCTCGCCGTTGTCGCATGCGTTCGATATATCGAGTTAGCTCGGCGTCGTGGTACAGTGCCTAGAATATACATAGTAGTGTGCCGACCACCGGGCCTTTCCAATGGGAGACGCTGGCACCGCCGGTGATTCCTTCCGCCGGAGGCCACCAGACTGCGACACTCTTTGGGACCGTGCTAACCGAGCGGCGCATCACGCGTCGCTTGCGCTTCGGATGCGCGTTCGTAAGCGCAGTCGGTTGCTGCGCGTTGTTGCTTTCGAGCAAGTAGCGTGTGGTGCCTCCGCATGTCATTGCTGGGTTTCTTTTCTGTGCGCGTGGTTCGCACTTGTGTCTGTTCACGGACGGAACCGCGATGTCGTCGCAGAAAACGAGGCGGAAAGACAGCACCTGTTTTGTCCCATATTGTACGGCTGGATACCGCTCAAACCGTGAGGAAGTCTCATTATTCAGTGCGCCTGCTGACCCAGAACGTTTAGCCGAGTGGGAGAAAACATAAGAGGGCAGATCGAAGGCTAACTCTGGCGGCTGTCGCTTGTGAGAAACACTTTATTAATTGCTACATTGAGCGCTCGTTCAAAATTGGTCGACGGTGTGTCGCCCACGAAAATGTGCCCTGTTTAATTACCGTCAGTCGTAATAATTAGTGCCGTTAGGGGAATAAACAGATTGTAAAGGTACTGAAAGTTGGGCGAGTTGGTAGCTATTCATCTTGAAACTGCAACGCGCACACAAGGAGCGAGGACAATAAGGCGAAGGTGACAGACAGGCGCTTGTCTGCCACCTTCGCCTTATTGTCCTCGTTTCTTGTGTGCGCGCTGCAGTTTCAAGATAATTAAACAGATCATTAGTAAATTTATGGTAATTAGATACATATTGGTGTGAATTTAGCCTTTGTGGACATGTCTCGCATATAATAGTTTACTGTGGAAAAAAGTTACACTTCTTCGGAAACCACGTATTTATTTATTGGTATTTTTCGCAGAAACACCCGGTATCGTTATAATAATAACTGTGCGTATGATCGTTTGTAAGTGCAACGAAATCATATTCTTTCGATTACGCTTTGCACCTCAACCAACGTTCCACAGAGCGAAACGGGCTGGGACAGCCCATCGGTGTCTCTCGCACACGCGCGCGTTGGCTAAAGACGCCGCTCGGCATAGCACGGTTCCTACGGCTATGAACGTCTGGTGGCCGCCGGCGGAAGGCATCATTCTCCGTGCCACCGGAAAGCCCGCGGTCGGCACACTAGTAAGTATATTCTAGGCACTGTAGTCGTGGTCAGCAGCATCCGCCCGCCATTGGCGCTTGCGTTCCACTAGAAACACAAACATGTAACCAATAATTGAGAAACGCTTCAATAGAGCGTCGTAACCCACTGCTAAACACCGGGGATGCATGTTTCAGCTTCGCTGGTTAACCATCTGTACAGAGTGCTTGGGTGTTCTTTTTTTTTTTTGTACTTGAGATTCTTAAGACTCATCTACGAATGATCTTTCTCTTTAGGATGTTCAAACATAACGGAGGTTCACGGGAAGAAATTGAGACCTGAAGGGATCAATTGCAGTCTCATGGAGCCATCGTTTTTACAGGAGTGCTCGTTATCCGCAGGTTGTCAATATATGACAGGGCAACAGTTGTCTGACGAAGACAAGTCGCCTTGTCGCGGCGTTTGCTCTCGATACATCTGTTGATCGACGATTGTTGACCATTCATTTAGGATAGCATGTCATTTGTACGATCATGCCCAAAATATGCAATAGTTCTTTCTGCAGGCCAATAAAACTCCTTTGCGTTGCGCAATTAGGGCTTTTTCATTAACGTTTCTTTAAGTATTCAATAACGTTCTTTTTTTTGTACAGTAATTCTCTTTTGCTTCGTGACATTAACCTCCTGACAGTGTGCGTCAGTTGTCATACACGTTGTTCACTGCGTTCCCGTGATGTTAAATTATTTCTCGCGAACGCCAACCGCGGAGGCTGCGATGTTATATGGATAACGTTCAGGCGGGCCTTGCGCCGAATTAAAGCCTTACAAGAAACCCATCTTGTAAAGAGAGATAGCTGGAAAATGCCATCGCGTGAAAAGGCGTTTGTGTTTGAGTTTCCGCGTAACATAATAAAGTTTATTCCTATCCCATTCCTATCCTCGCATATTCAAATTACAAACCGACGCTATAATGCCTGTAGGTTGTGTGTAAGTCGTACTTTACGAATTTTCTGACCCATTTTACTTTGAGAAATTCGAGTAGTTCAGTAACGCCTCTGCGCCACGCGGAGGGCTTCCATGGATCGGGATGCGTGGTTCGAGATGATTTTCATGGCCGGCGATGCCGCGGCCGACACCAGGTTTATTGCGACACGGGCCCTTAACGCTGTCGCGTTAAAGAAGTTGTCGCAGTTTAACCTGAAAGGCGAAGCATCAATTGCGATAGCAAATTTGTAGAGCTATACGGAGTAATGATAGTAGCTTTATCAGCTGTATAAACTTGGACATGCAGCAGCACCGGCAACACGCAGAACTGTTGTCGACGCCATCGGCAGTTTTGCCCGCGTTCGCTCAAAATGCGTGTGGCGTTGGTGACTGTTGCCGGAGCCTCTGATATAAATAGGCACTTGGTGCCGCAGGTAAACGTCGCCTCCCTTCGTTCCCCCTCCCCCCCTCCCCCACGGCCTCTCGCGCATCGGAAGAAGGCGCGTTTGCTCTACATATATGGTGATTGTAAAGGAGGAAAGAGACGCCTACTTCTGCAGCCCTTAAGGGAGCACGGCGCAGAACGCGCGTTTGTTCTCCGTGCGTTCACTCCCCGTGAAGGCGCGCGCCCCTCGCGCCCTTTCACTCGCACATACAGCGTTCGGCGGCGCACGGCGACGATTTCATCTCCATTGACGTCATACGGAACCTCACGGCGACGGCGACGGCGACGGCAGAAATCTGCTTTTGAGTGTCCATATAATTGCTATCGCAATAAAACAAACCTTCCCCGCAAAGACTTGGAGAGATAAAGCCCCGAACAATTTTTTTTTCGTCGCGTTCTGCCACGCGACCTGTACGGACAATCCTGTGTAGACGTGAGCTCAACGCCCCATTGCAACGATGTAGCGCAAAACTTTGAGCCGTTCGTGAATGCTGCTTCCTGCTCTCGAGGGTCGAAAATGAGTGACGAACCGAAGTATCGCATTTTTTCGTAATGACCTCTCCAGCGCACGCGCTATGTGCAGCGACTGCGTTTACTTGCATTTGAAGTGATTTATTACTGGTAGAAAACGTCTGAGCATCCTGTTGTGTTTTAAGCTGTTTCGTGCTTTCGCAAGACTATCCGAGTATTGTTGACGGTTTCCTGTTTTCGGGGAACAACTGCTCTGAAGTTTTTTTCTTCTTCTTTTTTTCTTTTCAAGCGCAGTTAGAACGGAGGCGAGAGCTTGCGTGGATAATAACCCTGTTACACGGGCACTTGCAACGGCCGTTAACGCAAACGGCAGTTGAATGGTGGTGGCTGCTCTCACACGGTACTTTCCAAGTTCAGTCGGTTCACTTCCGTTTGAACGATTTATCACGTGATTCTTAAAATGTTTACCTCGCCAACTCGAAAAAATTTTGTTTCTCTAATTATTTTCTGTGCTGCTGTAGAGTTCGCACACTGTACAGTGTGTACAGTGTGCGCTACATCCTGTACAATGCGCCGTAATCCTTGCGTACATGGGCACATTGTGTTTCTGAGCTGGCAGTTGGGCAAGGTGGTCCTGCCACAAGTTAATGAGTGAATGCGTCAGCGACGCTGTCTAGGCAAAGCGTTCTTGCGCCGGCGCGCTCGCCTGCAACGGGGACACGTTGCTGCTGAGGGCTGCCAGCTTGCGTATTTCACGACGGAAGGGGACGGAAACGGCGGCGGAACGTAGACCGGCGAGCTCGATTGGTGTCGATCGCCGGTGGGTTTCCAACTGCGCTCGCACTAGGGAGCCTACATGCAACGCCGTTTGAAAACGGCGTTGCATGTAGGCTCCCTAGCTCGCGCTGCCGTGTAACTCCGCCTAACGGCCTTTAAGGCCAACTGCCGGTTTTCTTAACGGCCGTTAAAGTGCCCGTGAAATAGTGGTATAACACAGGCTTCCGAGAGCTAGGATGATAAGTGGTTCTTGAGGGAAAGGGAATAGGGTGATTTGGCGTCGGGGGGATTCCCTCTCCGCTCACGCAACACCTGGCGCGCTACTGAACCAGCTCCCGCTCCCACGCAACACACACACACACAAAACTTGCTCACTCACTGAGCACGTCACACACACAACAAGGCAAGAACTGGGAAGTCGATGGTGCACATTGCAAAGGAGGCCCGGTTCAGTCCGGTCGTAAGGAAGGGGAGTCCTATGGCCAGGGGATGGAGAGAAAGCTCTGCATGCCAGATATAAGCATGGAGCTGCGGTGTTGGACCGTACAGGCGTGATGGGGCTCAGGCTGTTCCGACGGCTTGTTCAGACGGACTGAAGAATAAAGATGTCTTTCCAGACAGCCATACAGCACCCGGCAGAATAGTCGGACTAGTGCAATGTTGCGCTGGTATTGCAGGGTGCGCCACTTGAGGGCTTTGAGGCGATCCTCGTAGGCTGGCATGAGCTTGCGACGATCGAAAAGATGGGAGTAGAGGGTGCGCGTTGCCCGGCGCTGAACAAGCTCAAGTTGGTCAGCGAGGTTAGTTTGGTACGGGGACTATACTGATGAGCAGTACTCATGCTGTGGCGGTATGAGAGAAGTGTAGAGTGCTCTGAAAACCTCAGGTTCACAGGGAAGGGAGAGACAGGTCACAAATCCCAGAATGCGGCAATCCTAGTGACTTGTGCGGAAAAGTCGAGAGGAGGGCTGATTACACCCAGGGAAGGGAGGGAAGGTCCGAGCGGTCTTCATAGGGGTGCCTCCGAGGAAGTAGGTTGAGCGCACAGCGGTTTTGTTGTGGCTTATACGCATAGCATCACTTTTTCAGTGCTAACACAAAGTTTGTTATTGTGGGCCCAGTCGCACACTTTTACAAAATGTATTTATTTCAAGCGCATAAACTGTGTATTAACATAATGTTGCAGTGCAAGTGTTAATGTGCTAATTAAACACATTCTGCAAAGATGTATTAGTGACTTGGTTTTGAGTTGATCTTCTTCCTGACTACTGTTTATAGTATCACGGCGAGATGCATTTTAGTGCAAGCTGAAGAGATTTGGGCAGCTTAAGCATACCGACTGCGCAAAGCACTGATGATACGGTTACCCCTTCCCTGCAATGCATTCACACCATCTGCTCTTTCCATAACCCAAAAGATATCAAAATTCAATTGCAGTTTCATTGACTCAGCACGTGCTGCTTCTCAAGCAGGCATCGAAGTAATCCTGGTATACGCAGCTGCATGCATAAGTATTGTATCATGCAGGTCCTATTACGCATTGCACACAGTGCACCATATTGCAAACAGATCATTTCATTTTGCAGTGCTCAAGCTTAAGGACACACAAAATCAAACATGACAGCACTATGTCACGTTTCCTTCAGTGCGCCAACGTTCTCGAGTGCTGCACGAGCGACTTATCTCCAACAAGCCCATAAGACGCCTGCACTTGAATGAAGTGAGTGAAGGAGTACTGTGAACTTGTACTGAACTAGATTTCACATGCCGAATCGAAGAGCGTACTCTCAGCTGAAACGGAAGGCATGGCTGAAGATGTGCTTCCTATTGTTCGGCTACTAGTGTCTTTTGCTTTCGCAATTAATCTTTGTCGCTGGAAAAGCGCAGAGCTCACAACTTGAGCCACCTGAGACCACATAATTCACACACGAAACACGCCGCGGTTCACCACCCGAAGTCCCACACGGTTCATTCACCGCACCACACACCACACGAAGTCAGGAATGCCATATTTCAAATCCCAGCAGCGCATAACGGAACTGAAAACTCGTTTCTTTCGGCAGAGTTTCTCAGCTGGGCTCGTTCACCGCTGGTTACGAACTCGACTGACGCGCTAGGCCTACGCGCAATGTAAGCAACATCAGCGGTAGACGAGTGCTGATTATCCAGACTTCGGACTTTGAAAGAACGTTTCCATTCGTTTCTAGCTCAAGAAAATATACATACAGCAAGCACAGGCATTGCGGCAATCCTGATTCAGTTGGATGTTTTAGCAGACGATCACATTGAGATCGGCGAACCCAGCGGGCCGTCAGGTTAGATTCGGTGGCGTCGTTCGAACTCGGCACAAATTCTCGTCGCACTTCCACCACCCAGGGTCGTCGGTCGTGTCGTTTTCGGCCTAGTATCACAATACTGTATTTAAGGAACACTGTCGCGCGCCTCGTGCGTCCAAAGAACTCGGGCTATCGTTGGTGTCGGCGCCTTCGCATCGTGGGCCATCATCAGGCGTAGTAGCCAAAGGTTTCGCCACCTCTGAATGGTGGACGCCGGCGACTGGTTGCAGCCTCTGATTGGTGGATACCAACACCGCAAGACTTGCGACGCCGATCTTCTAGCATCGGCAGCCGGCAAAATCTCCACGCTTCGGGACGCGTCACCCTGTTCGTGACTGACGCTTTTGGCGCATTTGACGCATTGGCGCGTGCCAACGCGTGCCGAAGCGTGCCAGGGGTTGGCCTTTAGCCAGGCGCGCGGTGAGTTACGTGGTCAGGCGGTGACTCAGCTGCGGAGAGCGCATGCGCTAAGCCGCCGGCGGCTAGTGCACGCGGCGGCTACTAGCACACGCGGCGGCGGCCAGTCACGTGATGCGTTGCCAAGGCTACGGCGCAGCTGCTGGTCAAATGAAGGTCAAATTACTGGGGACAGCGAAACTCGGCTCGAATAGGTTAGTAAAGCTGACGCTTTAAAATTACTAGACTGTCATAAAATTTGCGAGACGCGTTTATAACTTGTCTATGGAATGTTGCACGCTTTTAGACTGGCAATAATAAATGCGCACCAAATTTTCCTTGACGGGCACATTAATAACACTAATTGATAAGTGTTGAGAAATTGGTTTTTAAAGAGATAGCTAAAATATCGGTTTAGAAGGGTAATTTAAAAGTTGGCACAGTGGTGTATATGTTATCGTTCGCCGTGCTTCAGCGTCTGTGCTATGGCATGGAACGCATTTTCATTCGCGCCTTCGACACCACTCCCTGAAGCAACACAGGGAGCTCTGAAAACTTGACAGATGTAAATGTGATGTTATCGTCCTACGCAGGAACGTTTTCGCATTAGTCGACCTTCTGCCGCAACTCATGGCCACTATCAGCGCGATAACAAGCGGCAGCTGCGGGAATAACTTAGCTAAAAGAAGTTTAGCGAGTACGAGCCAAGTTCACTTTGAGATGTGATAAAAGATTGTTGAATAGGAAGCTACGCAACATGGAGAGGTTTCAGATTGCCAAGCAATGCTTTATAATTTAATTTCTTGATTCTAGCATTAAGAAAACCTGTAAACAGCACCCATATCGTGCCCTCTCTTTTTCATAGCAAGCATCTTTATCGTACCACCAATGTTTGAGTTTATGAAGGACTCATTTTTGTTGTGTTTTTTTTTTCATCGCAAAGCACGGAAGCACTGAGAAATGCCTCACTGATGCTAAACTAGGAGCACGACACTCGTTATCTGGTTGAAGTTGACGATCACATTATTTTATTCGAGAACATTGCTGAAAGAAGATTGAGATGTCGCTCTATTGCTTAGCGAGTGTGCATATGAAAAACCGTGAAGTCATCTTCGAAGGCTCAGTTCAAAGGAAGAACTGCAAGCCGGATGCAAAGGGCACGTGTGGATTTAAACATTTTCAGACCTGGAGTTTTACGCAGCAATAATGCATAAAAGACGATACGCTTTCCCATAACCCCCGAAAAGGTGCCAAATGGGGATTAGATGATAACTTCTCTTGTTCGTTAGATATTCCGGTCATAAAAAGGGCTTACTTTCTTGCCATTTCAAACTTGAAGCTGCATTATTTCAAAAGGCACGTTCGCTCGCATTTCACGGGGAGAATAAGTAAGCCCTTGCACTTTTTTTCTTCCTGTTTCAAGCCTGTAAGCGGAGATGGAGTAGAGCCCTTTTCCGGTAATGCCTTCGTGAAGCTCGTCGTTCACAGATCCCTCTCACCGTACTGGCCGAATTTCGCACCCAAGACGTGCTACGATCAATTTTATTTTCTTTTAATGCTGAAAAAAATGCAAGATCGCATAAAAACAAAAGTCAATACTTCAAAGAGAGGGCGCAAGCATGCATGATATGCACTTGTATGACGCTGGAAGTCGTTCATATGTATGACAATAGAAGGTGCATGTTTTTCACTGGACCCCATCTTTGCAGATTACAATATTATGCTCGGATACCCACCATTCTCGTAAAGATAAGAAAAACGAAAAGGAAAAGAAGAAACAACATATAAAGAAAAAGGCGAAAATAAACATGATGGTGGTACATTGAGAAATCGAGGTATACCTTCATTGCAGTGGCTCAAGAAACCTCGAATTCGTTCGTTTTTTTGAGGCCACGTACAGACGCCGGGTAATTCCACCGCCGCAAAAGCACTTTATTCGGAGAGACGGCAAAGGAACCCGCCTACTACATAAACAGTGCAGATGTGCAATTTTCTGCACAGGTCCTTGCTAAAAGTTGAAATGAACTTTTCTCGCTTAGCTCAACTTGTTCATGCGAACTTACTAGAGGGGAAACTAGTGTTTATTTGTTCACCCGGCATTCGCGTGATGATAAGTGCAAGCTTTGGATTGGTATTTGTTTACTCAACTCTTGGGCTGCGGTTTCGACGCTCTGTCTTTAGTCTTAGTTATTTCGGTAGGGTTCATTCGCACTTTTCTTGCCTTTATTTGTTTCCACGAAGTTGAGTACAACTGTACGAGCGCTAACATTTTTTTACGCCACTTCACGCCACAACCGCACAATCTGCGGAGGCACCGGGGTTAGTGATAATTATTAATGCTTGAGGGGGCGGTCAGAATTTATCTGAGCGAGAACTCTTAGCCTGAAAACTTGGTGATGATTTGCAATGGGTATGACATTGCTAAAATGTTTCTGCAAGGACTGTAATATATTGCTACGGGACAATTGCAGGTGGCGACGAACACCTTTCCGCGTATATCGAAGACGATGAAGAACTAAAGTAAGAGCGGAACGCGAATCTTGGCTCAGCGCAGAGTTGAGGTTGAAAAGGAGTCAACATCAAAACAGAGCATTTTTTACCGCAGAAAAGGTTTTTCTTAAGGAATGCCGCCGACTTTCGTTTCACGCAACTATCATTAGCCTGCATGGCTCAACAAAGGACACCACGCGTACTTGAAGTCGGCATATAGTTAGAGCATGTGTGCTACTGCTACATATGCGCCGGTCACCGGCTGGGTTCTCTGCGGAATTACGCTACGAAACAACAAACGCCACCTATATAGATATCCTCACTGCAACAAATAAATGCAGTCAGGCCTATCATTCCTTTCATAAATCAAAATTACGTATTTTGCTCTTTCTCCCGTTTTAAATCGAACATATATATATATATATATATATATATATATATATATATATATATATATTTACTCTTTAGCCCCGTTTTCGTACTCGAACTTTCTCCGCCAAGGGCACTACTTCCTCTCGCGCACCGAGCTGCGGGACGCGATCGTCGCCAGATGCCAACTAGTTCACTGAGATCTACATAGCGCTGCTATGGCAGTCCGCGACGTAGCTTCTGCATGAACTTATAGGACGCTATAACGTCAGGCTATTTCAAACCGCTTCTATTCCATGTCTGCACTCAGTCCTTTACAATTGCCGAAAACTTTTTATTGCGATAGCAATTATGTGCACACTTCAAGCGGATCTCTGCCGTCGGCGTCGCCGTTGCCGTGAGGTTCCGTATCAAGTCCAAGGGCGAATAAAATCATCGCCCCGCGCCGTATGTCCGAGTGAAAGCGCGCGGGGGACGCGCGCTATCACGGAGAGCGAACACATGGCGGAGAGCAAATTTTTTATTTTTTTTTATTTGTACATACTGCCGCCCTATCGGGCTATGGCAGGAGTGGATGGGAAAAGCAGAGGAATGATAAATAATTAAAGCAATACGAACAATACAAACCAAAAGTATTCTTTGGCCCCAAGAATAAGTTTAAAGGAAGAGAACGAGTAGGACCAGGCAAACAATTACAATATTAAATTACACAGGGAAATAAACTGTATTTGAAAGTATCTGTACGGGCAAAATAAGGCGCAATGTTTAGGTGATGGTGACTTCTAGTATTAGATGGTTTTGCAGGAGTTGGGTAATTATTAGAAGATATACGGCAAGAGGAGTTGATAATGCAATGCAAGAACTTCAGTGATTCCGTGCGTCGGCGATCTGAGAGCGGTTGTAAGCCTAGGGATAAAAACGCTGTAGAAGGTGAAAAATCCCTGTCATACCTACGGCATATGAAGCGGATCGTTTTCTTTTGGATGGCCTCAATCTGATTAATGTGGGATTGTTTGTGTGGATTCCAGACAGGAGAAACATACTCTAGTATAGGCCGCATTATCAAATTTTACATAAGTAGTTTAGTATCCCTTGGGGCTGTGGACAATGTGCGTTGCAGATAGCCTAACTTTTTCAATGCCTTTGAGGATATTAATGGATATTATTAAATCTGTGTGCTTCCGACTAATGCGACTTCCGTCGCACGATAGGCCGTGGGGGTGTGGGAGGGAGGAAGGGAGGGAGGGAGAGAGGGAGGGCGGGGCCGACGCTGTGCTGCGGCACCAAATGCGTATCTTGCAACCGATCGCAAGGGGAACTGACCACTCAATCTCCCACGCGAAAGGAGGAAAGCGGGAAGGCAGCGCGAACGGGAGGGGGGGGGCAGCTTTTACTTTGCCAACTACTGCGCTTGTACTTTTCGCCGGTGCGGGCTGTCGCGGGCACTGTATCTTGAAAGCAATTTGCACACGGCTCTGACCTTTGTATACGCTGTGCATTCGCCACTCAGTTTCCGTTGAAGCGATAGACCGCACGAACATTCGCTCACTCGCTGCGGCATTTTGACAGTGGTAGTCTGCGTCATCGAGTGTGATCTATTCATGTTTGCTTGTGTGCGCTGACACCACGCTTGTAATTCAGTTAGCAAGCGAATGTGTCCAACTTTATGCAGCCGATAAAACTACTATCTCTACTCCGAATAGCTCTGTATTAATCTGACAAGACACGTGCACCATGATTATGCATGAGTTCACCGAACAAAAAAGAAACGTGTCTTTCAGATTCTACACTTTTCTCACCATAACCCTTCCGCGCTTTGTGAAGATTTTTTGGGCCTGCGCCCACTTCGCCTGTCTGTTATGCGACGTCACGAAACCGCAAAAACTCTCCTTGTAAAATTGAGGTGTGCGCATTAAAGATGCATTATTATGCCGAACAAAACTGAATTATTTTTGGAATAGCCGGAGACTGGGTTGTTCCGGAGGAATAGAAAATGTCTACCATCTATCGCTCTGGCACTGGCTACTCGGAGCTGCCCGGGCGAATAACTTATTTGAGTATAATAAAAATTTGTGTGACAATATCCCGTTGTCAAGCCCTTTCGGCACGTATACGAGATCGCTCTGCCAACTTTCCTGCGCTCAGGATCCATTTTAGTGGCATTTCTAACCTTCCGTTGGACGCCGCCGCGATTTGCGACCAGCCCCCGCAAGCTAAGCAAGGGAAAGCGGGCCAATCGCAGTCACCGACGCCACCCTCCTCATCAGGTCGTCTATTTTCACTGTGCTAGCTCGGCCTCATCAAAAGCCTCTCCACATGTACGTGTTCCTCTCCTCTTGTCAGCCAATTAGATAAGAAAAACCTGGTAAGGTAGGCAATGCTATTCCCGTTGAAGGCAAACAAAATGTACCTCCTATAAATGAGGAGAGCGTTTGATTGGGTGGTCCAAAAAATGCTGTGGGTCACCGCCCGATCCTTGCGTAGCCGTTTACGTAAATTTGACGTGAGGTGATTGGAATAAAAACAGAATGATATACATTTACGTTATAGGGCAGCTAGTTTAGTTCAGAAATAAAATAACTCTATATATTTTAATACAGTCTTTAATTAGTCTCGCACTTGCGTTTTCTTTCGTTTGGAATGGGGGATTTATTGAAACACTTGCAAGCGATTGAAAGAGGCGTTGAATCAACGGTGCTAGCTCTTAACATCACCAACTCGAGCTCGAGTCTCGCGCCAGGGCGATTCTAGTGCCCACAGCTCGGCATGCATCTTCTCTATTATACATGTAGTATCTTAATATATTGGTGAAGTTGATGGTTACAGCGATATTGCACGTGAGCAAGACTCAAGTGAGCGGCGATACATTATACACGTCATCAGTTGTGTCAAGGATGGCTGAAACGAAAGATTAGCGAACATTTGAGGGGACAAGCAAACTAAATCTGCAGAGCTTAAATGATCTGGGCGCTTATAACTAGAGCTGGAACTATGATAATAGTAACCAGCCTACTAATATTTAATTCGGATTATGCTTATTAGTAAAAATGAGTTTTGATGGTGCAATGCACAAGAAAATTTGGGATGCAGTACTGGGTACAGAATTAGTTATTCCGACTCCTTCACTTATTCGGTATCACGATTGTGCGAACACTTCATGTTCAAAAATGTATCTGCTCAGAGCAACACCATTCCAAACAATACCAGACAACCCAAAGAGCAGCGAAGTTGTGCAGCGGACCTTTCGTAACAGCTCGAGGGCTGCGAGGATAGATCGGGTTGTTGAAAAAGAAACTTCTGAGCCTCTGGAACATTAAACTGTGATGACCGCTACGAAACCCCGGTTGTAAAGATCAGTGACAGCTCCACTAATGCGCACCCATGCTCTTTCAATATTTTACAGTATATGGGTACGTCACTGATGAGGGTCTCGTATTTAAAGCATGAACACAAATTGTTAGATTGGAGCATTTTTCTCACATTACAGCAGCCAATGTAGAGACAACAAGCCTGCTTTCCTCTTCCTCCATCAATTATTAACGTGTGTTGACAGGCATACGCGTGAAATACTTCAAGTAAACGCGACATCCCAATCAGCTTCAAAAAAGAAAACAAAGCATCGCAGCGTTGCAGGGAGAATCTTGCGATATTGCTGGTAATCTTGCGATAATGTGACGGGACAGCGTCGCCGTTACATTTTTCATCCGAACACTAGCTGTTTTATGTTGAGCGTATCGACTTTCCTTCATAGCTACTTCCAGGCACCGCCGACTGCATTAAAAGATTTCGATTAATTTGAAAACAAGAAAACCTTATAAATCGGAGCAAATATGAAGGCCATGAAAAAGGGAAACAGATGGATAGAAGAGCAGTGAGAAAGCTTCAAGCTGTCAGATTGTAACAATCTAAGCAAGTTTTAATATATATAGCGGCTAAAAGCCGAAATTCCCGAAAAAATATATCTATCTAGATTTGAAAACACAAGAGAAGAAAAAGAGCGCTAATAATAAGGAGAAATAGATAAACCACGTCCGCGATTTGCCGCAGTTGCTGCTATGCACGAACGGGAAAATTTTAGTGGGAAATCTAGCGAATTCCCTGCACGAAAAAAATTAGTGAAGTATCAAATTAAAGTGAGGGCGTGAGCTACGATTTGACTAAGCACTGATTGAATCGCTGGCATATGGAATGGGCAACTTTGTCCAGGCCCCGCTATGGTGCCTTGCTAAGAGCGCCTCTCTTGTGAAAAAAAAAAAAAAATTCACAGGCCTGCGCGGCACACGCAGCCCAGTCACAGCGTAATCTGGTGGAGAGGCTCAATAGTAGCTCCAATTTCGGCACCACGCACAACAGGGTCTTCGCGGCAAAGTTTCTTCGCCTCGTTTTGACGAGAACGATCTGAACTGTCTGCCCAGCGTCGACGGCGAGCTGCGGCTTCTAAAGCTCTCTGCACAGCAGTCTGCTGAGCCCGATCAAGCCTTGTTGTAGCCACGCACGTAGCTCTACGATTCGTTTCTTCAGCAGCGATTCGTACCTTGCGAGGAGACGCCATAAAGTGTACCGAAGAGGTATTCAGAATACGTGGCTAATATCTCACATCCCTTGACCCGTGGTACCGTACGTTGTTGTTGTTGATGATGTTGATGATGATGATCATGATTATTTATTGGAATCTTCAAAACAGGCTGGTGACAAATAGTCACCTAGCCTGCCTGAGTGAACCAGGTCCAGTTGCGTGAAGCATGCAATTGCTATATGCAACTTACATCTCGGGCACGCTGCGTTTGCGGGCACCTCCAATAGATGGCGCCACCATACTGGCGGAGGCTTGGGCAGCTCGGTATCGCGTTGATTGCGTGCCTCGTCTGAATCGCATCTCGTCGTCTGCGCCTGCGCACGCTGCGTTTGCAGGAGCCTTACCTTGATGGCGCCACCATACTGGCGGAGGCTCGGGTCGTCTGCGTTTGCGCGTCTGCCTAGGGCGCGTTTATAGGGCATTTTTCCGCTGCTGGATAGTGATCACTTGCGTGGCTTAGTGGTAAAGTATCCGACTCCCGCGCAGCGGGCCTGGGCTCGTTCCCGGCGGGAACCGGGTACTTTTTTCGCATTTCCATCGATAGCGGTTACGGTTACCAGCGGTGGCGGCGGCAGCGGCGGACACCATCGCCAACCGAAACGGCTATTGGAATGAGCCCATAATAGCTTACGCTCTAAAAAAAAAAAATCCGGGGACACCTAAGCACTTCTTATGAGTTGTGAATGCGAAAGCAATAATGTCTAATTGAACACCGCTGAGTGGTCCCTCGAGTAATGTACCGATACGGGCAGCCAAAGCAAACAAGCAGTAGCAGCCAACGCCGCATACCACCAACATCCTGCGCGACGAGAGACTGAGGAAGCAGCAGCGGCCACCAAGGCCCGCAGGCGCGCGCACCAGCTAAGCCCATTGGGGGGTGAGTGAGACACGGACCGCGTGCCGGCTTCCGAGATCAAAAGCGAGAGAGAGAGAGAGATTGTGGTTGTGAAGAGGAAGAGGCTATTTTCTGCAACCCTTTAGGGAGCACGGCTCAGCGCCTTGGGGAAGGGGCGGGGGATGTAAACAAGAAAGAAAGAGAAAGAAAGAGTGAAGGTTGGTCGATTACACAGCTCTCGACTGTCAGGAGTAGCCAGGCGGCGCATTCAGAATTTGCACGACAGCCCCGCGTCCTCCAGGAATGTGAGAGGGGCAGACAGTGGCAATAGGCAGCGAGCGCTCCAAGGGCGGCAGGGGCGCACATAGGTGCTCGTCACAGTTGCGATAAAGAGTAGTAGTAAGTGGTTCGTGTGGAAAGGGAAAGGTTGACGCTATCTTCTGCACACGATAAAGAGCGAGAGTGACGAGGCGTCGTGGCGATGCCCTCTCCCCTCAAGCAACGCCTGGCGAGCTACCGTTGCAGCAAGTGTCCACTTTCACCCGCTCTGCTACATCGAAGGGCGCCGTTTCGCGGCTACAGACGCCGCTGCCTTTTAGACGCGAAGCAGCGTATGGTCGGGGCTATGTCCCTCCCTCCCTCCGCCGTGCGGCGTCCACACCCCTACTGCGCATGTACGCCAAGCTCCGGCTTCCGGAAGCCAGCTTCCGGCGTTTTACCCGAATGATCCCCCGGTGCTTCGCCCACTCATCATCATTCACTTCGTGGATATGCGGTGTTGAGAAGAGGGCTCGAGCCACTGCCACGAAACGGCAGCGGCGACAGGCCGATCCCAAACTTTGGGCTCGCGAAGCCGAAAGGAAACGTCAACGCCGCCGAGAAGCTGCTACTGATGCAACGAGGGCTCGCGTAATGGGAGCTTGAGTCGACCCCATGGCTGCTTCGCATACTACTCAGGGTTCCCCTACGGGAAGATGGTGTAATTTTTTTTCAATTAATGGGCCATTTGATGCTTTGGCATCAAAATGCACGCCGGTAATCGCTTCTGCGTTGCGTCGACGCTCTACTTACGGCTGCGTGTTCACTCCGCTGTGGCTCGAGACGCTTGCCAGCGCATGGACTAGCTGGTTCGGATAAAATCAAAGTGAATACTCCAGTGTGGTTTCCAGAAACTGTTCGAAGCGGAACACCCTTTTTTTGCGTCGGGAACACAATGGCGTGTATAGGCGGCCACCACCGTGGCTGGATCTCTTGTTTACTGCATCCAACGAAAGTCTGACAAAGACACGATAACAAGCGTCAAGTGTGTTTCGCTCGCTAGCAAGTACAGATCTGCAACTTCGAGATTAAGGTTGCAGTTATGAAAAACTACGGCCCAAACACTCCGTACAGATGGTTAACCAGCAAAGCTGAAACATTCGGCCCCGGTGTTTACCACTGGGTTTTTCTTTCGCGCATGCGCATGGGCATGTGCATGTGCATGCGACGACGAACGCAGAAGCCGTGGCACGAGCGCGTTCCAGGGACACGAGCGCGTTCGCCTGGTTGCGCCGAGGAGCGCCAACGAGCCAACTGTGGAAGAAGATGACGACGCTCGAGCGATTGCTGATGATGATAGTTTCTGCGTACAGGCGACAGACGGACGAAACGGCTAGCCATATACAGCTGCGCTGTAAAAGTGATTTTGATATATGTTTTGGTTTGTGATGTATCCAGATGTATAATTCATGTTAATTGTTTTTATCATGCAAGGTGCATGAATAAAGTATGCCGCAAAATGTGCGTACAATGCAGGTATGGAATGTGAAATTTATCTGTATGCCGAACGTCAACAGGAGCAAGAGCCTCTGTCAGGCCGCAAGGCCTTTAGCTCTTGCTCCTCTTTCTTGCATAATAAATAAATTAACTGAATTGAAAAAAAGTATACATCTGATTCACCGTAAGGCACAAGCCATCGAGTACAGAACTGTGGCAAACAAAAACGAGTGCTGTTTATTTGATCGCGATGCGAAGAACACTCTAAAAACATTCCTGTTGTGCCAAGTGCCTTTTCCGTATTTAATAGGTACATGGACGTATACAAACGATCACTTCTTATTTGAACTCATATCCCGAAGAAAAATGGGCGCAACGCTTTCTGTAACCAAATTCAAAGAATGTCCGCAAATTAGCCGCACCGGCAACAAAGAAACTGCTATGTCCAGCAACAAAGAAACTTCATGAACGTAATTGTGCTGTGAGGCTAAGGTTGTGGCACGGGTTAAAAAATGCTAGCGGTAAGTAGATCGTCAACGCGACCTTACTTTTGTTGTGTCGTTGAAAAACGCTTAACGCCACTTATTGTAGGTACAGTCAGGCGCGGATCTAGGGGGGATGTCCGGATGTCCTGACCCCCCCCCCCCCCCCCCTCAGATTTCTGCATCACCCCCTCGCTGACAGGGGGATGGCCCTGTCGCAAAAAAATATGGCCACCAGCATTCTTCAAAAGTATTTTTCGCGAGTACCAGTGGTAGCAGCCATCTAGAAGTAAAGCTAGCTCGCTCACAAGCTTACTTGTATTCCGTAGGGGTGCGGTGTCGCGAAGTTGCCGTAGTTATTTTTTCTCGTGAACACCTTGGACCTCCTGGCCTCGGCCGTGCCTTACTCGTCCCGTCGGTGGCGTCGAATGAACGAGGGGACGTCCCTTTTGCCAAGCACGCCGATGTCCGCGCGAGCGCCTACGCGCCTGATCAACTTAGTTGCCCCTTGGGGTGTCATCGATTGCGCGACCAACCTGCTTAATGAAAGAGATCTCTCGCTGAAGTGATGATATATAAATAATAACGACGAACAGCTAAACTAAGAACTGCGCATAGGCAACTTCTTTAACTGTATCACTCATTGTGATCAGTTACACGTTGACAATATCCAGCACGAGCACAGTACCGTTCGTACGCTACAAGTTTATCATTGTAACTTCGCAGTTTTATTGTCGTACATTAAGCATAGGAGGCTGAAACCCGCCGGATCCGTTAATCTGAGTGGGCGTTCTCGCTCAGCGGGGCGAAGCCTCGAGCCGCGTCTGCGAAGTGGGGGAGCGTGACGTCAGCGGCCAACGCCAGCGCGCGTGCCTAGGATGGCGTCGCGTGGTTGGATATCGAAACGGGAGCAGATGCGCGCCTTGTGTAAAAGGATGACGTAGAGTGGGAAACAAAACATGAAGACGCTGGCTCGCGCTCTCGGCTAACACGCCACATCGTTCTTCTTGTAGGTGGCGTCGTGAGTCTTCATACGCGGCGGTTCGCATATCGTAAACACCCAGTTTTGTGGTTGCCGCGTTGGAGCGGGGCGTTACGCCCGTATTCAAGAACGTTCCTCTAGTCAACACAACAGCTCGACTCAAGAGGAAAGATAGCACCGCTATCCCTCCAAAGAAGTGGTCACTGAGCTTCATGATCATTCACGGGAATTCTTTAGAATTGTCGCGTCTTTAACAGTCGAGAGGCGGCGCTGTCCTCAACAAGGTGGAGTGGACGAAGAGCTTCGCTTCGAGTCGAGGGCTGTTTGAGAATACGGAAGTTATTAGTCCTCCTAAGCAAATGAAGGTGTCTCAGATGAACACAAAGAATCTTCTTAAGGAAATCAAGGTGTCCCAACAGAACTCCAAAAACGGACGCGTGCTTACGCATTTATAACGGACCTGCAACAGATAATCCCAAATTTTATTTTAAGAAGCAATACAGTCTAGATATACCGGGTGTTCAAAATTAAGCTTTATGGTTTTCTTTACATTAGGCACTGGGTGGCACGTGAAGACCATCTGCGCAAATAAGTTATGTGGCCAGGGAAACACAAAGTGAGATGATAATTATCGCTGTTAGCAGCCGAATTAACTAAAATTGAATAATTAACTTTTTATTGACTGGAGTAAGTTTGTATGTTTGTATTCAAAAGTTACAGGCAATCGTGTTTCTACACAGTTTCACTTGGAAGAATTCTTCTAGCATGTCTGTGCTCCGAGATATCTAACTCCAAATTTTAATTCTCCTTCTCATGATTACGCATGCAACTTGCAAGAGAGTGAGGATCGGCGCAAAGCTCCTCCCTGATGTGACGCGGCTGTTGCGTGCGGCGTTTAGTCTGACAACGGGGCGGAGGCATTGGCAAAGATAATAACTGTCCCCCTTCCTCTCACGGCTGGTGAAATGAAAAAAAAAATCGAAGAAAGCGTAACCGCTGTCGTGACACGCGACCGCGCAGCCTGTAAAGATGGCGGCAGCTGTCATGCCGATATAATGGCGCGAGCGGAGAAGCGGGAGGGCAGTGCGTGTGCGTAATGGTGACTAGACGACCGGGCATGGTCCTTGCCTGGGCTACGCAAATAAAGTGACTGCTGATTTCCAAGTATTGTAAGTTTTATTGAAATCAAGAGCAACAACTGCACCATCAGCAGCAGAAACCTTTTTAGCCATGCTAACGAATATTTCATACTGCCGCTTTAGGTTTGGTGTTGTCATGCACAAATCTCATGACAACACTTCACCCATCAAGATGTGAATGCCCTAAAAATGTTCAAAATGCCTCCCTTCCAAAGCAACACTAAGCCCAAACCGCTCTCGCGTCGACACGATAACTCTGCGCAGTACGAATATTGAAATTTGGAGTCGGATATCTCGGAGCACGGACACGCTAGAACAATTCTTCCCACTGATACTGTGTAGAAACACGACTGCCTCTAAGTTTTCAATACAAACATACCCACTTACTGCAGTCGACAAAAAATAATTGTTCAATGTTAGTTAATTGGGCTGCTCACAGCGATAATTATCATCTCACTCTGCACCCCCCTGGCCACATAACTTATTTGTACAGGTGGTCTTCGCGTGCCTCCCAGTGCCTACTCTTAAGAAAACCATAAAGCTTAGTTTTGAACAGCCTGTATTATCAGGCACAGCCGCCAAGCACATGGCTGTATTGGGTAACGTCCTTTTCCTATAAGCTCGGAGAAACCGATACCTGGCTTCGCTACAGGTCTTCTTCCTATTTCTGGGGTTTCAAGTGCCAAAACCAGTTCTGATTATGAGGCACGCCATAGTGGAAGGCTCCGGATTAATTTTGACCACCTGGGTTTCTTTAACGTGCACTACAACGCAAGCACACGGGCGTTTTTGCATTTCGCCTCCATCGAATCCCAGCCGCCGCGGCCGGGATTCGATCCCGCGATTGCGTGCTCAGCAGCGCAACGCCTGCACTGACTGAGCCACCACGGCGGGCTACAGGTGTTGCTCTAGCTGTATAAAACGCGGGTTTATCGTGAGCAGAAACGGTGAATTTCGGTAAATAAAGGCTACTATCATCATCATCATCATTGACAGAAGCTGACCCCCCCCCTCAGAAGAAATCTGGATCCGCCCCTGGGTACAGTACATACATAAGAATGATACACGAAAGTTGTCTGGGCCACATTTACGCGAGAAGTGCATATAATTGCAAAGACGTATTGCAAAAGACCAAACTAAATGCTCAATAAAAAAAACTGTGCCCAAATTGCGCACAATATTTTTGCTGTCGTGTTTACAATATGCAGCCGTTATTGATCACTGATCAAAAGAGTCTGGGTTTTATGTGCCCTATGTTCACGATCTGATTATCAGGCACACCGTATACTGTGAAACTCCGGATTAATTTTGACCACCTCGGCTTCTCTAACATGTACCTAACCTGCATATGTACACGAGCGCTTTTCATTTCGCCCCCATCGAAATGCGGTGGACGTGGCCGGGATCTAATCCGTGACCTCGAGCTCAGCAGCGCAACGCCTTAACCGCGAAGTTACCGCGGCGGGCACAGACAGACAGACACAGAACTTTATTAACTAGGTCCTGAGAAGCCCTGCCCTATAGGGCAGAGCTGCGGGCCGCTCCCACGTGGGGACGGGTAACCCGAGCCTAACCGCCGCATCGTGGGCTCTCTGGACAGCCCAAGTTTGTCGTGAAAGTTCTGAGCTCTGTATGGTAGAGCTCCATTCTTCTTCCGTGATGCGATTGGGTCCCTGTAACGAGGGGCATCGCCAGAGTATGTGTTCTAGATTGCTAACAGCCGCGCAGTCGGGCAAGTAGAGCTAAACGCCTCTGGAGTGATCGAATGAAAAAAGGCCTGGTTGGGATAAGACTTAGTCTGAAGCATGCGTAAAGTGGACGATATTGGTCTAGCCAGTTTGCTATGAGGGGGAGGATAAGTCCTCCTACACAGGTGATAGTGCTTAGTGATTTCGTTGAAAGTAGCGAGAGTGTCCCGAAACTCGAGAACCCCGGCCTCTGAGCTCGCCCTTGCTCCCGCGCGGTGGGTAAGTGCGCGCGCTTGGGAGTGGGCGGTGGCATTGAGATTGGGCAAGGAGTCAAGCTGGGGGTCGAGGTACGACGGAAACCACGTGAGCGGCGGGCACAGATCATGGGAAATATACATGAAATAAAATTTTTACTTTGAATAAATAAAAAGAAAAAGAGGCTATCACAATTACAGCGTATCGAAACGACCGCGCATGTGGACGTAATCACGACTGTTTTCCAGCCGCTCGTCCGGCAGCGCGTTTCATCCTGAGCTGAGATTCTATCACTGAGCGGACTACGGTATTCACGAAGCTTACAACGCACACTCGCTGTGCACGTAAGGGTCACTCTATTTACCACGCGACAACCGGAATGGAGGACTACGAAAAATTGTGGTGATTCGACGCACAGGAGGAATCGATGACATCCGACGCATTTTGCAGCTACCTCACTACGTTTGGGCTTTGAGCATTGCTTGGGGTTCCGGATACCGTTACAAGGTGAACAAAGTACAAGGTTACAAAGTATTTGTGTAATTTGAGTAGTTTGAGTTTGAGTTTGTGTACTTCGGATATTCCCCGAAGTACACAAAGAAGACACATGCAAGATAAGCAAACAGGAAACAGCTGCACTCAAGCACATGCTATGGGAATGTAACACCCAACACAAAAACGAATTAAACTCCGAGACCCTATCGCTGAGGTGGGCCGCCGCTCTGCGCAGCTCCGACCTCGGCGACCAACTCTGGGCTATCCAGCAGGCCCGCGAAGCGGCGCTGAGACAAGATCTCGACGTCCCGTCGTGGGAGACCTGAGCCCGGGTCGTCAAAACTGCAGGACAATTCAATAAAGTTATTACCATCCATTTGAGTAGTTGTGTGCGTGCGTGCGTGCGTGCGTGCGTGCGTGCGTGCGTGCGTGCGTGCGTGCGTGCGTGCGTGCGTGCGTGCGTGCGTGCGTGCGTGCGTGCGTGCGTGCGTGCGTGCGTGCGTGCGTGCGTGCGTGCGTGCGTGCGTGCGGGCGTGCGTGCGTGCGTGCGTGCGTGCGTGCGTGCGTGCGTGCGTGCGTGCGTGCGTGCGTGCGTTGTGTGTGTGTCGTGTGTGTGTGTGTGTGTGTGTGTGTGTGTGTGTGTGTGTGTGTGTGTGTGTGTGTGTGTGTGTGTGTGTGTGTGTGTGTGTGTGTGTGTGTGTGTGTGTGTGTGTGTGTGTGTGTGTGTGTGTGTGTTGTGGTGTGTGTGTGTGTGTGTGTGTGTGTGTGTGTGTGTGTGTGTGTGTGTGGTGTGTGTGTGTGTGTGTGTGTGTGTGACTACAGTAGCACGACGACGACCACGTCGAACAAGATCGTATGGCAGTAAAGGCATGATTTTTGCGCCGGCCGTTTAACACGAGCTTTACGACATCACAATTGCTGGTTTCTATTTACATGGGCAGAGTACGAACATGCGTGAGAGAAACACGAATTGCGACATCATCAGCAACTGTGTTACAGCGGGAAGAAAGAGAAATACAGAACGTAGGGAGGTTAATTAGAATAACGTCCGGCTGGCTACCCTACACCGGGGGAATTGGAAAGGGGAACACAAAGATGACAGGGAGAGTTATACAATCGTACATACCTAAGGGTATGTCATGTCGCGTATGCTAAAACTACGATAGCTCTTGTACTCCAGCGAAGAAATGTTAAAACATGATTAACGTGGGCGATCATGAAGTTGGGGCAACGTCGCACACTTTCTACATGGCGTAAACTGCTGCAAGGAAAGTACTTGGCAAAGTGAGCCGGTCCCGGCTATAGTGCAAACACGGCGCCTCAAACGTGAGCTGTCGCAAGGAAAGAAGACAAAAAAGTGGCACGTAATGCACGCGCCGACTGTTTCAAAGAATTAGTTGCCTTTGGAACGAGAGAAGTATGCGTGCGGTCGTGGCCTAGTGGTTCTGTGCCTGATGGCAGAGGTTCGATTCCGCTATCGGTCACACATTATTTTCTCTTTATTGTAGCGAGGCGAGACAAGAACGGACCTACCTACTTATCGTAAAGTGCGAAGAAGGAGGCAAAGAATTATTCGCATTAAAAGAAAAAAAAAGAAGGCATTCCATTTGACTTTACAGAAAGTTCTGCGCGTTTCTATCCATCACCGGTTGCTTGGAGATCTGCAGAATTTCACTCACTGGCAGCTTTTAGTATTTCGTGTGACCTCGTGACGAAGTGTACGTCTGCCACGGCTGCGAGAGAATGTGGGTTAACAACAACGCTGCTGCCGGTTGCTCATTAGTTATCCAAAGGGGACATAAGCCCCCCGGCCGGACGCACGGCTTTCTTTAGGGATGAATCGTCCCGAAAAAGGAGCGCGCACCGTGCAAATCCGATAGAGCTCGGCGTGGGCACGACAAAACTCTAGCACCAAACGAAGAAAAAAAAAAAAGAAAGCGCAGCTTGCACTGGAGGCGCAATGCTAAAGAGACCGCAGAGCTCATGGGCACCTAGCTAGCCCTGTCTTTTGGGCTAGACCACGGAGGGCTAGGCTATGCACTACCAAGTCATCCCCAGCATTTTCCAAAATTTATTGATTATTGATCGATTATCAATTAGCTATTGATTGGCTATCAATTGGCTATCGCAAGGTATTGGCTACAGATATGGGCTAGGCTAAGCACTACCAAATCATCCCCAGCATTTTTCAGAATTTATTATTGATCGATTATAAATTAGCCATTTATTGGCTATCGATTGGCTATTGCAAGGTATTGGCCACGTATTTGGGCTAGGTTAAGCACTGCAAAGTCATCCCCAGCATTTCCGTAATTTAATGATTATTGATCGGTTAGCTATTGATGGGATATCAATTGGCTATCGATGACTGTCTAAGCTTAAGTAGTTCCAACCATGCTTAACTAGACTTAGGCTCAGCTTCGCTAGTTCACAGTGATATGTGCCATTGGGCTTGGACCCTTTCTGCACTGCCGCCAGGATCGGCCCATGGTTTTGCAGCTCGCGGCACAAATTAAGGCCGGTTTACCAGCTCCGCTGTTAAAAACTGCGAATTCCGAGCCTGTGTAGACTGCTCGCAGTCGGTTCGGCTAGACAGGACACAAGGTCCGCGTTGGAGAATTTTTCTAGGCCAGCCATTGGCGCTAATATTGATGGCGGAAACTTGAGCTGGCCTGGGCCGGTATTTTGTAGCGATGTCTTTAATGTAATAATGCCTTTTCGCGCTTATCGCGCTTTGTCAGTGGTAGGAGCGATGGTCCGCTCGCATTATCAACGCGATCAGCCGGCCGTGAGTGGTGGATGATAAGACTAGAGTAGAATAAGTCATAATGCCTTGCTACAAAATCGCGGCCCTGGTCTCTTGATGGAAAAAAAAAGTGCATGCGCTATGGTCCATTACAAATAACGTATGTCGCAGAAACAGGATTGCACTTGTATATTTTTCGTTTATGCGGTTGAGCAAATGAAAAAAATTTAAATAAGTACGTCGCGATAGCTCATCGACCGCACAATAGTAGCATCCTTGTTCAATGGTTATACATAGACCGATCACGTTATTCCACAGCAGAAGAGCGTTGGGCGACCGGATACTGTTGCTGTATGTATAAGATACTCGGGCACCGCGGATGAGTGCTGTCACAACAAACATGACAAATGTGGCGCTGCCTTTCCTCAATCTGACAGGCGCGTAATTACGTCCCTGCGACGGAATCGCCTTTTCATAATTCTGAATGAGCCTGATAAACATTTACGCCAATTCATCGCATTCTTGTAACGTGCCGTCTCTGATGCACAGCGAAATTGAAAGCGCAGAACAACCGAATCTCGGCTGATTTGCGCATGCTCACCCTCCACATTTCAACGGAAGTGCCAAGCACAAAAAAAGAAAGAAAGAAAAAGAAGCATTGTCTTCTTACGCTGCATTTTGTACCTTTTTTTTTTTAAATCTCTCTTGTGCATCGGCACTTTTTCTCTATGAAACCACATATTCAATTTGGCCACCGTGACCGCCTGATAATCACCAATAGCCTTGCTCCCCCCTTTATGTCCTTGCTTGTTCTCCGCAATCTGGGTGTTCCGCTGGAAGAGCTAGCAACGAGCAATAATGAACGAACCCTTCGCGCCTTGGTGAATGGTGTTTCCGTTGTTGCGTCTTCCGCGCTACACGTTCACTCCAGCAAAAAAAAAAAAAAACACAGCCTTTCACTCGCTGTGGTTTCCGTTCGCGCGCAGCTGTAGATAAGGGGAGTAGCTGCCGCGCAACGTAGGAACCCCTTAAGAGATCTATAGCATCGCGGATACGCAGCTACCGTGCAATAAAGGAGCCGCCTAGGACGGAAGGAAAACAAGACCACCGAGTAATAAGCAGGCGACATCGAAATGGGTGCGCGCCCTGGCGTGCGGTTGTGCTCCACGGCCGCGCCAAAATGGCGGTCGCGTTATAGGAGACCCGTTTTCAAGCACTCTCGCATCCGCCAGTAACAGGGTTACTGTGACTGAGTCACTGCCATTCATTGCTGCTGTAATTCTGGAATACATGGCCATGCGACCAACCCATCCGAGAAAAGAAATGGAAATGCATTCTCTTAGAGGAGTAATTAGGCGCCAGTAACGTAATTGACGCTTAATGACCCTAGCTCTGTTGCTTAATATTGCAATCAAATCACTATTGCATATTTGCCATAAATGGTTTCTTGCTTGTCTTTGTAATATTTGCTTATCAAAACCTTGCGTTTAGTAACCTAAACAACTGGCCGCTATGAGCATCGTAAGTGGAAGCTGGACATAAATATCCAGGAAACTTTGTTAACAATGCCTACCTGTGGAAACTGCTCCAGTACTGCGACCTATAACCTTTAGGAACAAAGCCCCATTTGTACGCATGACACCGGCTTCAAAATTTGGCTCCATCGTTTGCAAAGGTGTTAGCGTACCGCGGCTAACAGCCCATTAGAAGGGCCGTATTCTCGCGCTTTGCCCGGCTGCGTTTAGCACCAAGCCTTTTTTTTTTTTTTTGTCGCTAAAGGCATTGCTCAGAGAGAGATAAAGATAATAAAAGCAACAAAGAAAAAAGAATTGCACCATACTCCATGTAATCAGAATAATAGACTTAAACTCAAAACGATACGAACTTTAAATATGCACAGTAGAAAAATTAAAAAAAAAACATCCCATATGTTCTACGCAGCGTGCTTATCTGTACATGCATGATCTGTTACAGCCACGTCCCAGCATTTGACTCGTTCGTGCTATACCGTCAAAGCCGCGGTCATAAGGGTCATACGGGGATTTAAATCTACTCCCTCGTTGAAATAAACTATTTTTGTTCTGTAGCATTATGAAAAAAAAAACAATACACAGAATATTCCGGTGAAATCACAGAAAGACAAGCTAACAGAAAACACAAGAGAATATAAAATATATGTCACAAGAACTGTCATACTTTTTCTGTTTTTTTTTTTTCGCACAAAAGCTTCACAGGTGTGCAGATAGCGGGAACACGTTTCTCAGGTAATCACGTTACAGTTGTGGTTAGTTGCTTTGTGCACAATTTGCAATGTAGTTATTAATGCATGGTGCAATATCCTCAACACAGGTAAAATTAGGATGGACGTATTACTGCTCCAGAACAGCACTTATCAGCTACAAAATTGATTACTTCCATCCGTTGAAGCGTTCACAAGTTAAAACCACCGCGCTTCCGCGCGACGTTTCCGCGACTGTGGAAGTGTAGCAACCCGTTTTTCTAAATTGAAGAGGCAGTCCTGCCCACTTATACCGAATATCACGGTCACGCAGGATGCGTTCTTTATAGCCGAGAGTTCGTAATAGGTGGATGTACAATAATAACGCAACACACGCACGCACGCGCCCGCACACACGCACACACTCACACAAACACGTGCACGCGCTCCATGACACTACCCATTTTATATCACTCAGTCCACTTGTCCGATTATACAAAGCGAAGAAATACACATAACCGGGAACCTTTAGGTGCGAAGCACCTTATGTGCTCGGGCTGTCGGCTTCTCCTGTCATCGTCGTCACGGTAAAGCAAGGGGCTCGTGCTCGCGCTCAGCACGCGCTCTTGTCACTGCTTCAATGTTCATCGTCGTCGTCGTCATCATCTTCTACAGCTGGCTGCGTTGAAGCAAGCGGCTCGTGCTCGCGCTCGGCACGCGCTCGTGCCACTGCTCCCGTGTTCGTCGTCGTCGTCGTCTTCCACAGCTGGCTGCGTTGCCGCTCATCATTCCAGCGCAGAATATCCCTTCTCTTCTGTCGTCGTAATGAGGAGGCCGCGTTTACGGGGTTATGAGCCATTGCTTAAGGCAGTATGAGCCCATTAGCGGTGCATCACTGCATGCTTCGCACGTCCCCAGGTTTCACGTTAGTGGAGCTGCATTTCGCTCAATGCGTCATTCAACACTTACGCATAAAATTTAATTCACCGCTCAAACCGAGCCTATACGACTTAACTCGTGCTAACTGTAACAACTAATAAAAACTAAAACAGTAAAAAAAATTAAATTATGGGGTTTTACGTGCCAAAACCAGTTCTGATTATGAGGCACGCCGTAGTGGGGGACTCCGGAAATTTGGACCACCTGGGGTTTTTTAACGTGCACCTAAATCTAAGTACACGGGTGTTTTCGCGTTTCGCCCCCATCGAAATGCGGCCGCCGTGGCCGGGATTCGATCCCGCGACCTCGTTCTCAGCAGCCTAACACCCTAGCCACTGAGCAACCACGGCGGGTGACTAAAACAGTAACAAATGCGTCCATAATGGCCAAATTGCTGACGGAGTTAAAGAAAACAATAATGGTTTCGCTAATACTTCATGGTAAAATACATAATCAAGCTTGTCCTAAAATAATACCAGTGACGGCTTGGCCGCACGGCTAGATTTTTAAGCGACGCTGTCCTGTACATCTTTATTAAAGAATGATGGAGGAATATGCGAGAGTTACCTTGCAGCGCAGAGATAATGAAATTGAACTTTTTCAGGCCCTCTGGGCCCCAGAGGGGAGGGGGGGTTGAAATTCTATAGAAATTATTGCATTAAAACGGCAATTCTTTTTTTGTTTTCGTGACAATCTCAGAAGAGGCACCGTGACCGCTTACGTAAACTTTTAAAGCGTTTCTATAGACGTATTATGAAAACATTACGATCAAGCGTCCGCCACCCGGAAGAAACAGTCGCGACATGCTTAAGAACCGGGCATATGATACGCAACAAAGAGTTGCATTTCATAACTCTTGACATAGAACACGCGAAGCCTAAGGCCTAACAGGGCTCTATGTGTCACGTACGTAATCTGACTTGATGGAGTGACTTTTGCCTAATCGCGGAAACAGCAGAATGTGACGTTGTGTTGCCGTTTTCTGTTTTTTTTCTGTTTTTTTTTTTTTTTTTTCTGCAGGCGAGCTGTTTCAGGGATGGGACGCACTCGAGCACGGTTGGCGCGCTTACAGGGGGTGTTCTTGGTTTCACGGTCTCCGTGCGCGGTCTCTTTGTTCGATTCATTGCTGACAAAGCCTTCAACATCGTGCGAGATGCCCTCATCCATGCCTGATTCCGCGACATCGGCTTCGTCATTCACATCGACGAATTCACTACAACCGCGTCAACAAGCAATCGACTACCGTTTCAAGGATTGCGCTGCCATTAAGTCGCAGACAAATCGACATTGTTTCCGAGCTTCACAGTTCCAGACTCTCCTGCCCCACGCAGCCACCTAGCCTTGCAAAAACAGTCGATGCAACGTGCGTCAACCTCCGTTCAAGTCGCCTTTATCGTTCGTTCAACATCCGTGCATCAAAGTTCGCTCTGAAGGCGCTCGAAGATACGAGACTTTCGTTATATCTGAGCACGCGCTGCGATAGCCTGCAGTGGTAATTATGACCATAGTGCTATCTATCTTTGTAAAAACAGAGAATTTACTCTAAGTGGAATCATTGTAAGTCGACTGGAATATATAGGCCAAAAAATTCACCGACGATAACGATACTCCCAAAGGCGAAATTGGAGCGCAGCTCTGTACGTGTTTTCATTTTCGCGATATATTGGCTGGCACGGACAATCTGTCTCGTGCGGCACATTGCAAACGGAGCGAAGTATGGCGCGACTGCCTCGCTAATTGGGAGATCGCGAGAGGCAGCGGCTGGTGACGCGTAGGCGCGATCCAGAGCAGCCGCCGCAGGCAGGCCTCTGCTCATGCAGCGCTTTGTTTTGACGCGCTCGTCGCATGCCTTACCGATGGCGTCATCGGTGAACAGACGACGCGCGCTGCTCTGGCACTATCTCGGAGTTATCACCAGCCGCAGAAAGCCAATGCACGCTAACGGTAAAACTAGGGTGTCTCGATGTCCTCCTCGCGCGCCGCTCCGTACAGGGTGGAGACAACCGCGGTGTCCTATCTACGGCTTCCGCCATTTCCATGCCCGCTCCAAGCGACTCGTTGCCGGCGTGCGTGTGTATGAGTGATTTGTAGGTAGCACAGAGGCTTTCTGTAAACAAGTATACTACGGAAAGGCATAATTACGTATTGATGGCTAAGCAGGTAATATTTTTGAGGGTTTACAGTCAAGCAGCATTACTAAATAAGCTGCTTCACGCGGTCATGCAATGCTGTAGCCTGAAATCGTTTGGAACGCGTTACAACCGCTTGTTGGCGTGAGAGTTTGTGTACCGTCCAACACGAACTAGGTTGCATGACACCCACTGTTTTGCTCTACAGGTGGCAAATAATGCGTTTACTTAAGCATTCATGTGGAATTTACGATCGAATGTCGAATGACCATATTAATAGGCATTGCGGTTCTTCAGGCAGGCAATAACAACAAAATAATTATGCAGGAATAACAATGAAAGTCCTTCAGAACATGTTGATAGTAACCATAAGGAGTCAATAGTATGACGAATGAATACCTGATTATTGTCACGAACTTGCGATTTAAGTAAACGTTTTTAAGCGAAGCTTGTATACGCTAGCCATGCGCGGCGATGTAACGCTAAAAAAATTAGTAGCCCTTCCCCTGTCGAGGAAATGGGAGTAAGCGAAGCTGTCGTGTTATTAGGCTGATGATGATGATGATGATGATGAACCCACCGTAGCTGAATTGGTTTGCGGGGTGGTCTCGCTACCCAGAGGTCGGTGGCTCAAATCCACCGCCCGACGAGCAATTTTTATTTTCGCGCGGCTTGAGAGTTAGAGTTTTTTGCGGTCACACCGACAACGCCACCGACACACGGTAAAACAAGAGAAGGAGAAATAAATTTATTTTGCCCAAAATGTGGTTAGAGGAGGGGGTAATGACTAGAAGCATTCCCTCATCCTCCCTGTAGATGGCGGCCGGCAGCCCCTAGGCCGCGGCGGCGTCTTCAGCCATTTGGACTAGTCTTGTTTGAACATCTGGGTCCGAGCTGAGCAGCACGGTCTCCCATTGCTCCTCATCTCCTTTTTTGAGGCAATGCAAGCTTCGCTTGAAAACCAGCTGCGCTCAGTGCTGCACAGGTGGCTGGTGCTCGGCACACGTTCGTGCCACTGCTCCCGCTTTCGTCACCGTCGTGTGCTTCCACAGCTGACTGTGTTGCTGCTAATCATTCCAGCGCAGAATTTCACTTCTCTTCTGTTGTCCCGGAATCATGGAAGCATGCGACGGTGATTCTCATCCCCAAACCCGGAAAATCGCCTAGCTTCGATAACCTCCGCCCAATTTCACTCACCTCATGCTTAAGCAAAGTGACAGAACACGCTATACATAACAGAATCTCCAGCCACATAGAGCATGAGGAGTTGTTCCCGTACAACATGGTTGGATTTAGGCCTTCACTCTCCTCTCAGGATGTAATGCTTCTGCTCAAGACTCAGGTTATTGACAATAGAAGCAGGGACGTGAGAGGCATATTGGCCTTAGATTTGTCTAAGGCGTTCGATACAGTGGCTCACGACTTCATTCTCAAGGAAATCTTTGCGCTAAACCTGGGGGGTAGATTCTTTACCTTCGTGGAATCCTTCCTCAGGGGCAGGATGGTGGCTATCGCGCTCTACACTGACAATATCACAATGTGGTGCCCGGGAGGTTCGAAGGCGGCCGTCGAGCACGCGCTCCAGAAAGCCCTATAGACGTTACTCAGTCCTTCCTTGACGGAACGGAACTTAAGCTCTCCCCGAATAAATCCAAACATTTACTGTACAGGCCGTCGAGACAGTGGTTTCGAGGGTTAACACCTCTAGACCAGATTCCGATTAATGTTTATATGAGGAATTGTCAGAAGATCCCCAGGGTCAACTCGATCAGAATCCTCGGGTTGCTGGTTGACTCCAGGGGCTGTAATGCCAATACCATTGCTCACCTCACGTCCAAAAGCTAAAAAATTCTTACACTGATCATGAGAGTCTCTGATAAGAAAGGAGGGATTGGTGAGGACAACATGCTTAAGGCGCATCACGGAATTCCTCATGAGCCACGTCAATTATGTTGTTTCAGCCTTACATTGGACAAAAATGGAGAGGGACAAACTTGACACCCTGATGCGGAAAATCATCAAGAAAGTGTTGAGCATCCCGATTACAGTAAGCACGGAGAAACTCATGCAGCTGGGGGTGCACAACACTACCCTCGAGCTGATTGAGGCACAAAGGTCTACACAGGTTGTGAGGCTTTCGGGCTCTTGGGCAGGCCGATGTCTTCTACAGGCAGCGGTTCTTCGACCTGGCCTCAGTGGGAAGGAGTTGACACAACTTGACGTTAAGGTCAGAGGTACCTACGTCATTGATCCATTGGAGCGTACATCCGGATCACAATAAGGGAAGGCGAGTAGCGCGAGCTAAGGCGTTTTTAAAGAACACTTCAGGCATTGAATCATTTGTAGATGCCGCCCAGTATGGTTGCGCGGATAAATTCACAGTCTCTGCGGTTAACGTCAGCGGTGAACTTCTCTCCACAGCTTTGGTATGGACTAACATGGTCGATGTGGCTGAGCATGTTGCCATCGCAATCGCGATGCTTGATCCCAAAAGATCGATTATTTACACGGCCTCCCGCGTGGCGGTCAGGGCCTTCGCCTCAAGCCGCGTTGCAAGAAAAGCGGCAGTGCTTCTAAAAAAAGAAACCAGATACAGACTCTGTCCACCACATTACTTGGTTCCTAGCCCACATGGGAGATGACGTGTTGCCGGGTCACCTGAACCCCAATGAGATTGCTCACCGCCGTGCGCCAGAACTCACGCGCCGCGACGGGGGTGGGACCTCTGCGGGTTCGGAAACTATTGAGCATAGTGACACTCTCCATAGATTCAATGAAATTACGGCACATTATACAGGGCACAGGCGACGCTTTCCACCTCCCCATTCTAAATTGAGTAGATCACAGTCCTGTACGCTCAGGATGCATCAGACGGGTTCGTACCCATCCAGAGGCTTCTTGAGTAGACTCCACACAGATATAAATCCTCATTGTCCGGATTGCGGGGAAGAATTCTGTACTTGAGCACACATGCTCTGGCAGTGCCCTGTGTTACATGACTTCAACAGAAGCGAAGACTGGCAGAAGGCCATCACGAGCACTAAACAGGAAGACCAGCCCAAGGATGTCCAGAGGACCCGTGATAGAGCAGAGAGGCATGGGCTGCCGGCTCCAACATGGGATTAGCCAACAGCTAGCCAGGGGTCTTCTCTGGGGCTCCAATGACTGGCTCCTCAGGACTTTAATAAAGTGCCTTGTCTGTTGGTCTGTCTTCTGTCGTCGTAATGGGGAAGCGGCGTTTACGGGTATGAGGCATTGCTTAAGGGGGTATGAGCCATTCATTCTCTTACGTAACGGAGAGATTTAATTTTGAAGAAATTTCATGGAAATCCATCCAGAATGAACGCGCTCGGGAAAGCGCTCAACGTCGACGTGCCGATTTTAGCGTGAGAGCTTCCGAATCACAGGCGGAACGTCAGCAAACAGCCGCGGACCCCGAGATGAGGGATCCCGATGTTGAGGCCAAATGTCAGCGTCGTCTAGTCCTCCAGGAACCCGACAATGTTGGTGCACGCCTCGGCAACGCTAGCGCCAAGTTCCTCGGTGCCACGGTGAGGTTTCAACGCGAGTTTCTCAACCGGAACTTCGGAGCCAGCTGCAGTGCGTGTGTCCGGTTGTGGTTCAAGTGCAACGTGGTACTCGTCAGTGCAATTCGTTCTGAGAAACACCAAAGAAACGCACGACCAGCTTCGCTTACCCCCATCTACTCGACAGGGGAGGGGGCTACTGATTTTAACAGCGGAGCTGTTTAAGCTTTTGGTTGCGCCGCGTAGTGCGAACAAACACTGCTCCTGGCGATGACGTCACCGCGCGTTGCGTAGCAACCACCTCGCGGAGCGGCATGTGCTTCGCCTCCTCTCCGTGCCGTGCACATGTTGCCTTGACATGGGACGTTAAGGAGAGGGAAGGACAGCATGTGTGCGGCACGCGCTATGCTCGGGAGAAAGAAAGAAAAAACTAGAGCGAGAGAGAGAGAAAGAAATTGTAGCAGTACCGACGAGGCAACGCGCAGCGCTGCTGCTGCTGACGCCGTCCGCGTTTCGCCGTGCCCCCGCGTTCGCGCCGAACGTGCGCGGTGTCCGTGACTGTAGCAAGGGTCTCTAACGGCGGCTCGGCAGGTTTCGACCAACCACGCCCTGGCAAATGTGGAGGCGCAGCTTGACCATGATGTCACCAGGCAGATAAAGCTCGGAGCCGCCGGGATGGCGGCAGAACTCTCGTTTACTCTTTGGCGATTACACGTATATCCTTGACATGGGACGACCAAAGAAGATCCAGACACCGGAAGAAGAAGCCGCTCATCTTGAAGCGCGTCGCGCGGCCAAGCGAGAATCTGTGCGCGTCAGTGGTGAGCCGATTCGGAATAGCGTGCCTAGCACACATAGCATTTACTAGCAAAACTTAGCCAAGTCTAGAGAAGCCTAGAAGAAGCTAGGTCGATCACCACCTCCGCTGTTTACTCCAAACTTGCACCACTAGTGCAAGCTGCCCACATTTTTGCTTTATTATGTCCTGTCATTTTTCACACGGCTTCGGCAGAACTGCTCGGATCACGGAGCATATAAACTAGAAAAATGGTCTGTAGTAGGGTTTGCACTTGGGGTTGTTGGTTTTCCATTAAGAATGTGTAGAATTGCGCGCAAAAACATGGACTAAAGAAGGAAGACGGCCGTTTTGCGCTTCGTGTGTGTAAACCGTGTTCCTTCTTTTGTCCATGTTTTTTGCGCGCAATGCTACACGTTCTTAATAGAAAAATGTGCGTTTAATAAATTTAAAAAAGCAAATGGCGATGTTACTGTGCGGCTCAAATTGATAAGCTGATCAACGGAAGCGAAAAAAAAAATGAATGCACAACGAAAATATACAGCAAAAAGGATTTTAGAAATTTGAAGGACGCTTAGGCTTCGCCTTTAAGAGCGAAACGCGTTTAACATTCGAATATCCCTGACTGCTTCTCACGCTTCCCGGCAACTACTGCTTATCTAACAGTAATGTTTTCCTGGAAATGCTGGCGGTGAATGCTATGTACGAAGGCGATGTTCCTGGTTCTTTTTCTGATGGTGTTGCAAGGAACCGAGCAGGCTGCGCTGCTCCTACTAAGACAGATGTCAAACGACAGCTTAAAAGGGGTTTGGGTTTGAGTTTCCACGTAACAGAATTATGTTTTCTCGTATATTCAAGTTACAAAGCGAACCAAGTGTCCCTTTTTCGTTTGCTGCAGAATATTAAAGTCAACAAATTACACACTGAAAACAGTACTTTGTCTAATGACGCATACCATTTTCGAAAACAAGTCCCCAAGACGCGCGCCAACTTGTGCAAACAAACATTAAATTATCAAGTAACTGGGGCTATTATTAAAATGTCGACAAATGTTGATTTTGATGTTTCATTCAAAATGTTCAAAAAGCAAAAAAAGAAATACCTTATCGATTCTGGTTGTTGTTTTGCATAACCCCGTTTTTACTGTTCTATGCTTAAATAACTTCATCATGTGACACTTGCAAGTGGAAGTGATTTTGCGTTTATATTGTTATATTTTCAGTCATGTGTTTGTGTATTTGGATGTCAGACTGTACAGGGGAGCCGCGGCCTTCGTCAAGCATTCCAGCCTTTAGCCCCGGCTTGCTCCTTTTTACGGAAGGGAAAAAGTTGTCGCAGTTTCACCTTAAAGGCGAAGCATCAATTGCGATAGCAAATTTGAAGAGAGCTATACGGAGTAATGATAGCAGCTTTATCAGCTGTATAAACTTGGACATGCAGCAGCACCGGCAACACGCAGAACTGTTGTCGACGCCGTCGGCGTTTTGCCCATGTTCGCTCAAAATGCGTGCGGCGTTGGTGACTGTTGCCGGAGCCTTTGATATAAATAAGCACTTGGTGCCGCAGCTAAACGTCGCCTCCCTTCCCTCCCCCCCCCCTCCCCCACGGCCTGTCGCGCGTCGGAAGAAGGATATGATGATGATAAGTGGTTCTTGAGGGAAAGGGAAAGGTTGGCGCTATCTTCTGCAGACTTGGCGCTGAGCCGTGCTCCCTCAAGGGCTGCAGAAGATAGCGCCAACCTTTCCCTTTCCCTCAAGAACCACTTATCGCAGCCCTTGAGGGAGCACGGCTCAGCGCCAACGGAAGAAGGCACGTTTGCTCTACATATATGGTGATTGTAGAGGAGGAAAGAGACACCTACTTCTGCAGCCCTTAAGGGAGCACCGCGTTGAACGCGCGTTTGTTCTCCGCCATGCGCTCACTCCCCGTGAAAGCGCGCGTCCCTCGCGCCCTTTCACTCGCACATACAGCCTTCGGCGCGCGGCGACGATTTCATCTCCATTGACGTCATACGGAACCTCACGGCGACGGCGACGGCGACGGCAGAAATCTGCTTTTGAGTGTCCATATAATTGCTATCGCAATAATAAACTTCACTTCACTTCACAATCCGATGCTATCGTGACGGTAGGTTGTGTGTAAGTCGTACTTTATAAATTTTCTGACACATTTTACTTTGAGAAATTCAGTTAGTTCAGAACCGCCTCTGCCCCACGCGGAGGGCCTGCGCGGATCGGAAAGCGTGGTTCGATATCATTTTCTTGGTCGGAGACGCCACCGCTGACGCCGACACCGGATTTTCTGCGGCATGGGGCCCTTCAAGCTGTCGCGTTAAAAGTGAAACACATGTGTGCGAATTGTGCTATGTACATCAAAGGCCGATTTCGAAGTTCCGTGTGGGCTCACTCCAGCACAAGTCTTGCTAGTGTGCCTGTTTGATTCCTTCGCCGTGACCTGACGCAGGTGCACGCGCATCCTCAGCTTCGCGATGTTTGAAATGAACAGCCTTTCGACAGTTCCTTCGTGCTGTTGTTGCGGACGCAATTCCCTAGGTGGTTGCATTTTAGGCGCGGTCCTTCAAGCGCAAATTTTCGCCCGCGTTCTAACTGCGCCTCGGTAAGGCCAAATCGAAACGCGACAAGCGTTCAAGTCTCGACCAACGGTAAAACCATATTTTATATGGCGCCTCAATGTCCTACTTGGCCGCTGCTCCGTACAGGGTGGAGGCATTCTTTGACGGGGCTCTTACCACCAAAACCGTCATTGCCATGCCCAGCTCGCCAGAACCCTACACTGTATTTCTTAAAACCAAGTATATCATTAAATCTTGTATCTCTCTTTGGTTGGAGATCATCGATTGACAGTCTGCCCGAAACGAAATCACATTACATCGCTCTCGGGTGGTAAAGTGTGCCACCTGTGGAATTTCTTTCTTTGTTTGTCATTTAGATAGGTTAATAAAGTAGCAAGACCTCGCGCATCCTGTTGTTGACGTGGAATAAGAGCTGATCAATGTATAATCAGTTACCAGCAAGTGCCAGCTTGAATTGAAGGGCGTTTTGCGACGGCCTTGAATATGAAAAGTTCCCGCTGAGCCAAACGGTTCTTTTACGCACAAGTTACAAGGCAACGTTTTTTTTTTTTTTTTTTTGAACGTAATGAACACCGGCAAGTGGGCAACTTCATTTCGCAATAGTTTTATCGATGTAGGGGAGCATTTGAATCTAGCAAATTACCAACATCTCTTTTCATTGCTGGGCTTGGCATGAAACCAAAACGTCCTCAATGCTCTACGCCGACGCCTCGCACTTCTCGCTTATGTAAAGATCAGTCACACGCAGTTGCCTTAAATTTGTGAAATAAATTGTGAAGGCGAACATTCTAGACGAACGCGTTAGCGCTCCATTGTCCGCGTGTGTTGCTGCCGCTTTTGCAACGCCTTTTATTGGCAGCCGGATAAGCGGGTGAGCACGGCGTTACGCTTCTTTGAAGTCCAATTATTGGCAAAGTGCGCAAAGCCTAGGCTAAAGAGGGCCTCCTGCGCGCACATTCTATTCGTCTATTTCATACCCTTGTTACGCAAGAGATCATTCCGCATATTTTGGCTTAAGTAAAAACAGAAAGTGCTTTACCGAATCGCTTTGTGCATTCGCAGCTACTCAGGCTGGAGCGATCAGTGCGCGGCGCTCACAATAGACAACCAGGAATTTCTTGTGCGTAGCTTTCCGAAGTTATTCGTTCCTCTTTATTTTATGATTTTTAAGCCATTCTCTTATCCCGTTATGCGTGTTTCTATTCTCCACGACTATCTTCAACGCAGCAGATGCGTCTTTAGGGGCATAGGATCATTGTTCTCTGTCCAGAAAAGTGCACAAATATAAGAAAACACCCTAGAATAAGCAGGAGATACTCAAACGGCAACTTCCTTTTTCGTCTTTTGATAAAAGCGCAGATCTCAAGCTATTTCTTTTTGTATACCTAAACTGTACAAACCAAACTCTACATAGTTTGCTCTGGCCTTGGAACTCCGGAACGACATTTAGACTGTCGTACAAAGCCTGAACGAAGCTGCAGCATATGGGCGTAGCGCTTTGATATCACAGGCATTTAAGAGCAAGGTTCCCATAGTAACGAGTAACAATGGCATTTTATTGCGTTACACGCAACGATTGCTCCTGTGGAGCATGTTCACTCGAAAATCGCAGTACATTGAATCACATTTTATGCTAGGCTTCCAGATTATTAAATGCGTCCTACCTTTGCAAACAGCGAGTCTATTTCTCTTTTTGGAATATCAGCTTCCCTTCATGACCTCTTGCTTTTACTCTTTCAATATAAAATGGCTCCTTGGAGTGACCTGTCACCCCCGCACGCACGCTTCACTTGTTCTCTGCAGCTTTGGAATGGCACCCTAGGGACAAAAATCACAGGTCAAAGAAACAACAAGAACATTGCAAAAAGGAGCATGGAATGTATTGAACTAGATTGACGCTCAATGTAAAATGCCTAATTATCATTGTCCCGAAAAAGATTTCTTGACATGCAGATAAAAGTTGTCATGCACTAGCATACATGAAAAAAGAAGGTTTTGTGAAGTGCGGCTCAGAATCGCAACGCTTTTTTTTAGGGGCGAAGCTCCTTAGGGTGTGGGTCGTTCCCTCCTCTGTAGTAGTAGTAGTAGTAGTAGTCTGTAGCCACCTCTAGTTTATGAATTGCTAAATAGATGGCGTTGTGTGCCCGTAGCCACCTGTAGTTTTATGATCAGTGTTCACTAGATGGCGTTCCGGTTCCGCTTCCACTTCCGGTTCCATTTCCGGTTCCGGTTCCACTTCCGGTTCCGGTTCCACTTTGCGCGCGTTCGGTGCGAACGCGGGCAAAACGCCGACGGCGTCGACAACAGTTCTGCGCGTTGCTGGTGCTGCTGCATGTCCAAGTTTATACAGCTGATAAAACTACCTTGAGTCGACCCCATGGCTGCTTCGCATACTACTCAGGGTTCCCCTATACGGGAAGATGGTGTAATTTTCTTTCTCGTTCCCGACGCGCGCTCTCTTTCTCTCTCGCCGGTAGCTGTGGTTTACCCCAGTGATCCCCCGGTGCTTCGCCCACTCATCATCATTCACTTCGTGGATATGCTGCGACTTTTTTTTCCCTATGTGCCTTTCTCTGTCAGACGTCCGCCTGCGCTAATGATATTGGTATTGGTACACTGCTTTACTTTTATTGCGATAGCAATTATATGGACACTCAAAGAGGATTTCTGCCATCGGCGTCGTCGTCGCCGTCATCGTCGCCATCGCCGTGAGGTTCCGTATGGCGTCAACGGTGATGAAATCGTCGCCGCGCGCCGGACGCTGTATGTGCGAGTGAAAGGGCGCGCGGGACGCGCGCTCTGCGCCATGCTCCCTGAAGGGCTGCATAATTAAGCGTCTATTTCTTCCTTTACAATCACCATATATATATATATATATATATATATATATATATATATATATATATAGAGAGAGAGAGAGAGAGAGAGAGAGAGAGAGCGCAAACGCGACTTCTTCCGTCGCGCGAAAGGCCGTGGGGAACGGGAAGGAGGGAGGGAAGTCGACGTTTAGCGGCGGCACCAAATGCGTATTTATATAAAAAAGTTGTCGTAGTTTCACCTGAAAGGCGAAGCATGAATTGCGATAGCAAATTTGAAGAGAGCTATACGGAGTAATGATAGCAGCTTTATCAGCTGTATAAACTTGGACATGCAGCAGCACCGGCAACACGCAGAACTGTTGTCGACGCCGCCGGCGTTTTGGCCGCGTTCGCTCAAAATGCGTGCGGCGTTGGTGACTGTTGCCGGAGCCTCTGATATAAATAGGCACTTAGTGCCGCAGCTAAACGTCGCCTCCCTTCCCTGCCCCTCCCCCACAGCCTTTCGCGCGTCGGAAGAAAGTACGTTTACTCTACATATATGGTGATTGTAGAGGAGGAAAGAGACGCCTACTTCTGCAGCCCTTAAGGGAGCACAGCGCAGAACGCGCGTTTCTTCTCCGCCGTGCGTTCACTCCCCGTGAAAGCGCGCGTCCCTAGCGCTCTTTCACTCGCACATACAGCGTTCGGCGACGATTTCATCTCCATTGACGTCATACGGAACCTCACGGCGACGGCGACGGCGACGCCGACGGCAGAAATCTGCTTTTGAGTGTCCATATAATTGCTATCGCAATAAAACGTTATGAGGCGAGAATATGGTAAAGACTTCCGACGCTGCTCCACGAGTTTCCCGTTCTGATCTCGTCGAAAACCTCCGAGACACCCCCACAGGCACCAGCAACAGTCACCAGCGCCGCGCGCGTTCGGTGCGAACGCGGGCAAAATGCCGACGGCGTCGACAACAGTTCTGCGTGTTGCATGTCCAAGTTTATACAGCTGATAAAACTACTATCGTTACTCCGTATTTCTCTCTACTAAGTTGCTATCGCAATTGATGCTTCGCATTTCGGATGAAACTGCAACATTTTTACCAGTGATAGTTTTTAACAGCGAAGCTGTTTAAGCCAGCCGTAGTTTGTGGTGCATATCAAGAAACTACCAAGAAAATATACTTCCTTGCCGAAGGTGGATTCGAGCCTGCGTACCCCCGGTTCCAAAGCGAGCGTCGTAACCACTAGGCTATACAGCCATGCTTGCAGAACATGCATTTATGTGAACCATATGATTGCGTTCGAGCGTCGTCGTCTTCGTCCACAGCTGGCGCGCTCGTACGCTCGTGCTCTGCGAGGTGAAGAGGTTTTGCGCGCTATGAGGGCGAGACGAGAGAGAGAGAGACGCATTCACGGAGCGGGACTCCTGGAACGCGGTGTCGGCATTGGAACGCGGTGTCGATGTTGAAAGCTGCGCTATGCAACGCGCTGTGACGGCCGTAAGTCCAAGACGCGCGAAAAGAAATTATCATCAGCATGAATAATAAGATGAAAAGTTTGCACGCACTTCCGCAAAATGCTGGGCTACGATCGCCCAGCTTCGCTCTTTCAAGCGTTGCGCGGCCGATTACATGGTTAAGCGTTTTTTAACCGGATTATCACTATTATCCAGTTGCCATTCAGGCACTATATCCGAAGGTTTTTGTAGGTTGTCACCCATTTTATATCAGAGAGGGAGAAGAGGAAAGTGGAGGAGGAAAGTGAATCGGAACCACGAGGTGGTAAGCGGAAGAGGAGGGTATGTCGAAGGCGTGAAAAGAAAAGCGTAGTGCCGCGCAAGACGGGTGACGACCACTATCAGATGGTGCCAGAGTAGCGCGTCGTCGTCTGTTCAGCGATGGCATGCGGAGAGCGCGTCCAACGATACCATATATTGAAACAAAGCACTGCATGAGCGAAGGTCTGTCTGCGGCGGCTGCTGTGAATCGCGCCCACGCGTCACTCACGTGCTGCCTCTCACGATTTCCCGATTAGCGAGGCAGTCGCGCCACACTTCACTCCGTTTGCAACATGCCGCACGAGACAGATTGTCCGCGCCAGCCAATATATTGGGAAATGAAGACACGCATACAAGCTGCGTTCAAATTTCGCATTAGAAAGCATCGCAACTGTCGGTGAACGATTTTGGCCACAAATTCACCCAATAATTAGTTTCATTCTTAACTCACAGTAATGGCAGAAGTTGACTCTTCTCTGTCACTTCAACGTTTCAATATGTTCGACATCACAACTGCTCTTACAAACACCGAATTCACGAGAACATTTATTTGTGAAAACGGGTGCGTTCATAAAAAAAAAAAGACATCGCTGTTGCAAAGAACCCAAGACAGGTCTGAAAATGGTTGCGGTTAATCAGAGGAAAGAGCAGGGAACGCAGCTATGCTTGTACATTATTATACCGATGGCGAGACGGGCCATCAAACATCAAATTATAGTTACCACGTCTTTCTGCCGGCGCTCTTGGATTCACAGCCCGGTTACGGCGTGACATCGTTAAAGTTACCCGCGTTACCGACAACTCGGTGTCCCGCGTCGCTCACTTGTGCACCCATGGTGGCGTGAGGAATCCTCGTTAGCTAGCAAACACTTTCTATAGGCCCTGCAGTGCGAGGCTCGGATGCGTCAGATCTTACTTTGTCTTCCTTGCTGCAGCTTTGACTTTATTGCACCAGACTCCCACCTTGTGCACGCCTGGCTTTGCAATCACAGCTACTTTTACACCGCTAGAACGACGTCTGTGTCAAGGATGGGAAAGGAGGAATAGAAGGATGAGATAGAGAGAGGAGTGGGGAGGGGGGGGGAGAAGGGACACTGCTAAAAGCGGCCCGGAACTACGAAGCAAGAATCGATAAAGCTGTAAAGCCTCGTTACTAAATGAGTGACACTTTTGTGGTTAAGTCAGAATGCGGCACAGACGTTACGAGTCTGGGAGAGATGAGCGGTTTGCTCACTCTTGGCTTTGCAATCACACGTTACTTTTGCACCGCTACAACGAAGTATGCTGTCAAGGACGAGAAAGGGGGAATAGAAGGATGAGATAGAGAGAGGAGTGTTGTGTGTGTGTGTGGGGGGGGGGGGGGGAGAGAAAAGACTGAGCGACACATTTGTGGTTGAGTCAGAATGGGGCACAGACGTTACGAGTCTGCGAGAACTGAGCTCATTAGCATATGCACTTTGGCTCATCTAATTGGGCTAGGCGGCGCGCAGTACAATTTTTTTGTGCTCTTTTGGGATAATCTGACGTCAAACGCACTTTGTGCTCAATGCGTATAGGTTTGCTAGCGGAGTTTCTGCCTCGTTTCATAGCACTCCTTTTTATTTTGTTCCCTCACAATTTACATTCTTGACAGTAAATCCTGTTCAGCATCTATTTATTTCGATGTCAAGCTCCATTTTCTACCACGGCTGAAAAGTGCTGCAACCTGAAATCAGAAATGGCCACCAAACGCCAGCCAATTTGGCCTGATGATGACCCAATTGTGCGGTATCTATGTATTTTTAGGAGGTATTTATGCCACAAAAATAACATATTTGTTTTGAATTGGACTGTGGGCACAAACATATATGCTAAAACTGCGCATTTAAAAACTTTTATGCTTCTTGTATGTATCCTTTACACTTTGCGACAGCTAAAGCAGCTTATGAGAGAAGGGAGGAAGGAAAGGCAGGGAGAAAGCAGCTTATGAAATTAATTGAGTGCCAATGAGCTGAATGCCAGACTTGTCCATGGACACAACAAGAATGGTATGATATTAACAAAAGGTGTATGTTGGTGTTGCAGTAATTCAAAGAACATTTGGAGAGACTTGACGTAGCGTCACATGGCATAGGGACGAGTGCATTGTTGTTCTGGCCCAAAGTAAGCCAACATTAGTATCCGTTTATTACTCGACTGTGCTTTTTACAGCGGTATCTCGTATGGACTCACTCCCCTAGTCATTTTTATGTCAGCAGCCGTTCATCGTCGTCCGTCGTAGGAATCCCGAAGAGCATTGAGAGATAAGGAAAGAAACACTACAGTGTGCGCACTGCGCCCAGTGGATTGTATACACTTCGCCAAAAAGTAGCAATCGCAGATTTTGCCTTCGAGCCACTCCCGCCACTGCTACAACCTAGGAAAAAACTGTATCTGGAGAACACGGTCACGCAGCTAGCTGCTATGACTAGCTGATGCTACGCTCTCCAGCTTACCTATAAGCCAGCACCGAGGTGAAAGAAAAATGAATCGAGCGCTAGAACGCAAGAGGTGAAATAGGAGAGGACAAGAAGAATCTCTTTAGTTCATCACTGGGGAATTTTATCTCGCCAATGAATTAATTTTTGCTCTCTTTATCCAAAGGAGATTGATCCACCCACATGTTAACTTGAACCCTTACCGCACAAAACTGTGCGAGGCTTACCGCGCAGGATATAGCACCGACGTCTATAACAGAAAAAAATGCACCAGGAGAACAATGATTGACAGGTGCCCCGTTCTGCAGCTCATTGATAAACCGGCAATGTTAAGAAGCGAAATGCAGGATAGAAAAAAGAAGGAAGAAGCCGTGTCTTTCCACTTGTGCTCCACTAGACAGTGCCGCTTACAAAAATGAAGACTACGTGGAATAGAGTTTACATCGAAGAAAGTTTTCTCGAAAGCAGCTTGCTCGCGCACTTCGATGTTTACTCGAACCATTACAAGACTAAAGGAGTGGTGGGCTCGTACCGACGTAGCTATAGATAGCTGACTCGTACATTCCATCCAATCATTTCCATCCAAGCAGGTGGAGCGGCTCAAGAGTAGCTCTAATTTCGGCACCACGCACCACAGGGTCTTCGTGGCTGAGTCTCTTCGCTTTGTTTGACGAGAACGATCTGAACGGTCCGCCCGGCGTCGACGGCGAGCTGCGGCTTGTAATGCTCTCTGCACAGCAGTTTGTTGAGCCCGATGATGCCTGGTGGTAGCCGCGCACGTTGCTCTACGATTCGCTTCTTCAGCAGCGGTTCGTACCTTGCGAGGACACGTCATAGCGTGTACCACAGAGGTATCCAGAGTAGGTGGCGCACATCTCACATCCCTTGACCCGTGGTACGGTACATTGGTGTTGTTGTTGTTGATGGTGATGATCATGATTGTTTAATGGAATCTTCAAAACGAGCTGGTGACAAATAGTCACCTAGCCTGCTTGAGTTAACCAGGTCCAGTTAACTGCAGCATGCAATTGCTATATGCAACTTACATGTCGGGCACGCTGCGTTTGCAGGCACCTTAACTAGATGGCGCCACCAACCGGCGGAGACTCGGGATCGTGCACCTCGTCTGAATCGCATGTCGTCTGCGCCTGCGCACGCTGCATTTGCAGGCGCCTTAACTAGATGGTGCCACCATACTGGCAGTCAACGCGATCCGGTGTTGACTGCGCACCTCGTCTGAATTGCATCTTGTCGTCTGCGCCTGCGCGCCTGCCTAGGGCGCATTTATAGGGAATTTTTCTGCTGCATGATAGCAAGCGCTTGTGTGACTCAGTGGTAAATCATGCAACTCCCGCGCAGCAGGCCTGGTTCGATCCGGGCGGGTACCGGGTACTTTTTTTAGCATTTCCGGCGATAGCGGTTAGGGTCACCATCGCGAACCGAAACAGCTATTGGAATGAGCCTATAACAGCGTATGCTGTAAAACGCTGTGTATTTGTGAGAAACCTAAGGCGCGACACGTGTGCATTAAGCCCCCCGCGTGTCTACTCCCTTCCCCACAATTTTCTCATGTAGAAGAAATCTCTCTGCGGAGATTTCGGGCTGGAGCGGTCCTTAGACCCACCATGACTTGTACTGGAGTCAAACATATGAAAGAAAATGTCGAGTATGCTAAGTACTCCGCTCGTGCGTATGCACTGGATGCCGGCCATGTACTTTGGACGCATCCTGGGACAAAGACGGTTCACAACAGTGCAATTAAAGTGTAAAGTTTAGAAGTGATCAACTTGAAGGCTACGGACGATGGCTTTTTCAGCATCTCCATAAAACGGGCCTTCGTTCTTATGTTTAATTTCATTCTTGCAACCCAGGCAATAAAATAAAAAGAAATGTTACAGGCATGAAAGCTGGGTTTTCGCTCTGGTATCATCCATCAAGCATCCTATTTGGCGGCGCTGACGAAACATGATATATCATCATCGCTACCGTACCTCGGCGAAAAAAATTCAGCCACTGTTTGTTCATCACCCTCGCCCTTTAAATCGGGGTTTGAAGAAGCAGACGTGGCACCCGCAGCTGGCGCGCGCCATCACGCCATATAACCAGCCAATTACAGGCATCCCCTCCCTCGGTGGAGGGAAAGAGTGATCGCGTGTTCGCACACCTCGCGCTCACCGTTTCCCGCCAGTTCAGGCCCGGCAGTCAGGTGGGGAGGCCTCGTTTAGTTCGTTCTGCTGAAGAGGAGGCTGCGTTGAAGGAACGGCAGCGGCAGCGGGACCGTGAACGTCTCAAACGCTCAAAAAAACTAACCAACCCCTACCCTAGGGTTGGACAAGCTTCACGTGCACCCCTATTTCTGGTAGGGGAGGGGTCTAAAATTTTTAGCTTTGAAAGCATATATTTTAACTTCTCGTTGAGCAAGAACAATTTTTTCCATACTGGGAAATCGAAATTAGAGAATGTTTATGGAAGAAGCTGTAAATTCGCATGTGCATATTCTTTTCCAAGCCCTTCAATAACAATGGTATTATTGAAGTTAGTCAGAATTTCTTAGATATATTTATCGCCTCTCTCGTGGACGGCAACTACACTCGCCGTTTGTATCTATTGTGGGAAACACCTAGTTCCAAGCACTAAGTTATACATTTGCGTCCGGATTAAGAGCAATGCTGTGTAGGTTGTATTTCAGGAGGGGAACTTGCATGTCGTTTGCGTTAAGTGATGTTGAATGTCGGAGGCTGTTGAGTATGTCGACAACTACACTCTCTGAATTAGGGTAGAAGCTTAATTGGGCGAATTGGTCCTGGTTCATACTGGCGATATTGCGTAGTGCGCGAAATGTAAGGAAAAAAAAGCAGGCAAGTTTGCACTCGGTCGTGCAAAACTTAGGCACAGCGAAAGTGTCAATCCTCAAGACTTACTGGCTGCTACTGCTAGGTATTAACTTAGTTGCTGCTAGGTCTTAACTTCGTTTAACTTACCTATGCATGTAGGGAAGGTATTCTCGAGCGATCATTTTCGGGACTTTCCCTTTCGCGACATTTTGCGTGACTAGCGCTGGACGCATCGGCGCCTACGAGCGACAACATTCCTGGCATGCCACAAACGCAGGCAGGCAGGCAGGCAGGAGCCGTGTCTGTGTCGGGCGAAGTGAGCACGCACCAGCGCCAGGGGTTACTAGGCAACGCGAGGTGGCGTCATCGCTACTGCTTCAGTGAATGCGTGGTTAGGCCACGTGGGTGGTGTCGGCAGCATCTCTGCGCGTTGCCTCGTTGCTGCTGCTACAATTTATTTCTCTCTCTATTTCGCTCTCATTTTCCCTTTCCCTCTCCCGAGCATTGCGCGCGCCACGCGCATGCTCTCCTTCCCTGTCCTTAACGTCCCATGTCGAGGCAACATGTGCACGCCACGGAGAGAAGGCGAGGCACACGCCGCAACGCGAGGTGGTTGCTAGGCAACACAGTGGCGTCATTGCTCGGCGAGGTTTTGACAGCAGGTGCCACTTTTTACGGTTAGCTAGAACAGCTTCGCTATTAAAAAAAATCACCGCACATCCACGAAGGGAGTGATGATGATCGGGCGAAGCACCGGGGGATCATTCGGGTAACCGTAATCCCCGTATATATATATATACTTATACATATATATGCTGTACATGTGTACAGTATACACAGCGCTTCTATAGCCCTTGTGCAACGCGGCGCCCCTAGCATTCTCCATGCAAACCAGAGCTACGGACGGACAACGGACGACGAGGGACAAGGCTCGGCTCTAAGGTGCTTCGCCCATAAAATCCGGAAGATCCCACACCCTGCGGGAATCGATGTTATGCGAAGCAGTGTGTGGGGAACCAACCAAGTTAACGAAACGACCATGGGAGCACCGAGGCGTAGGCGGCTGTTTCATGACACGCATGTCATGACATTCATGTCATGTCATGACATTCACGACATTCATGTCATGACCTATCATTTATGTCCAAACCCAGTTCAGTGGTTCTTGAGACATAATCTTTTTTCGCTGAATCATTATCATTTTTGCTGAGTCATGCTCGTGACTATGACTTCTTCCATCATCCTTTCGTGTTTTCTTCACGGAGTACCAACGTCCGAATTCATTTCAGTGGTTTTTGAGTGTTAAGGACGGCAATTTCTCGCTTGATTTGCGGGCAGTCTTTGGATGAGGCATCATGGAATCCATCACAGTTACCGCACTTTAAGTTTGTTGGCGGTTAGAGACAACTCATCCCACAGAGAAGCTGCTGAGACTGTACGACGCCGGCGTAATCGTCGACGCAAACGTACAGGACCGGGTGCTGTTCATACACAGAACGTACCCAACTAAGTACCTTCGAGCTGAAGTAAACATAGAAGCATGAAGAGGAATGAGACAGAGAAATCTAACGCCGCGGGTGACTGGCTGGCGTTTCCGCGCACACAGCCTGCCAAGGAACATCAGTGCCTGATGTCTACTTCCACGCATACTTCGCTTGATGAAGTACCGAGGGTTGACCGACAGATCATACCGATGCTGCAGTCCCTAATGAATATCATTAAAGAGCTACCGACAAGTATCGCAACCCCAGCCGCTCGAAGTGGCCCGCAAGTGCTGGATGCGCTGAGCCCAGTCCTAGCAGCCCTCGAGTAGAACCATGGCTGACTATCACCAATCGTTCCGCAAAGAGGTCAGTGAAGCATAGTTTATACAATGGAACGCCAGAGGACTTTGATGTCGGATGCCGGACTTTCGTTAATTTGTGTACTCTAACCGTTTCCCAATCATCCTAATCTGTGAACCGAAATTATCAAACCCAATCCGGCTATCCGGCTACGAATCAATCATGTCCTCAACTTGCAGCAAAAGCAGCAAAATCTTTGTGTTTATTCGTCGGGAGCTTACCTACGTCGTTCAGCACGTGCCACTGCCACCTCATGATGAGAATCAGTATGTTTGCCTGACTGTTAAGACGAAAAAGGTAGCCTTTACACTGGTTGGTACATACTTATCACCATCAACCCGGTTTGATAGCAAAAGACTAGAAGACATCTTGACAGCAACCCCTGGGCCATGGATTATCACAGGAGACTTTAACGCCTAACACCCTATCTGGAGAAGCTCTAAAATTAACGTAACGGGCCGACGATTGGCTTCATTTGCATCTGACCATAGACTGTCCCTGCTTAATGATGGAAGCCCTACCTTTCTACGAGGCTCATCGTACAGCAGTTGCTTATACTTGGCTTTGGTGTCACGTCGCTTTGCTACTTGTGTGAAGTGGTTTTTAGACATTGAGACGCATGGGAGGGATCATATCCCCAGTTACCTGAAGATCGAAGGTTTGGCCAACTGTCATTCGCCAAACACAATCCGGCGAATTGACCGGCGTACATTCGAAACCAGCATGGAAGAAGCCTGTCGCAAATGTCTCCCTTCTGGCCTTCAACAAGCGATCAAGGAGGCAATGCAGAATGCGATGTGCGCGCTTATATGCACTCCAATGTTCTCAAAATATGACGTGGAGTTGGAGCGACTCCGTGTGATTTGTCGGTGGGCCGAGCAAAGATATCGAAGCAGGAAGTCCATCCATGATCTAAGAATAGCCACACGCACGCAAATGAAGATCCAGCGCCAGATGGACAAACTGGAGTCTCAACGGTGGGCAAAATTTTGTGAATCCCTAGACCCCCGAAAATCTCTTTCTCATATAAGGAGAACCGCGCGAGACCTGTGTACATTTCCCGAACAAAGCGTCCCATTCAAAGCGCTGGCGCTTTTCCAACGTCGAGAGGACACCGAGGTAGCGGAAGATTTCTGCAGGAAGATTGCAGGTCAATCAAGGTACACAGGCTCCCTTGGTACGAATAGCATTGTGCCGCCTACATGGGATTCACGCATGGACCTGCCTTTCACCACCGAGGAGCTTGATGAGGCTCTTGCTTTGTGTAATCGGTCGTCGTCACCTAGACCAGATGCCAAATCTTACCGCATCTTGTGCCACCTGGGAGAGCGAGCACGAAATGCGTTGCTGGATACGTTCAATGAATCTTGGCGGGATGGAAACGTCCCTCGATAATGGAAGACGAGCCGTCTGGTGCCACTCCTCAAACCTGGCAAGTCACTACAGAGCTCGCGCCATACCGCCCAATCACGCTGGCAAGTTGCGCATATATATGGAAGGTGATATAACGCATGATCCTTGCCAGATTGGAGTGGTATCTGGAACGCCACCAAGTTTATCCAAACGCTATGGCCGGTTTTCGACGTCTCCGCTGCTCCATCGATAATGTCATCGATCTGGTCACTTACGTCCAACATCCAAAAAGATGTGAACGATTATCTGTCCTCTATGTTTCTGGACGTAAAAGGAGCGTATGACAATGTTGCTCATGATGCCGTACTTGATGCTCTTGAATCGGTTGGTCTTGTTGGCCGAGTGTACCAGTGGACCGGCAACTGCTTACATATGAGGTCCTTTTTTGTGCAGACCGATTACGGTCCCACGTCTCAGCACTGCATAAACCGTGGTGTTCCCCAAGGTGGCGTCTTGAGCCCTACACTATTCAATCTTGTTCTTGTCGGTCTCGTGGAACGCATACCAAGTGCTGTCCAGATATTAATGTACGCCGATGACATCTGTGTGTGCACATCAGGTGTAACACGTCCTCAGGTGCGTGCGAGACTTCAAAAAACCGCGACTTCAATATCGGCGTATCTCAGCGAACAAGGCCTCCAGATTCCACCTGAGAAATGTGCGCTGGTCGCATTTACGCGGAAGCCCATGTCGTCCTATGCCGTATCCATCAATGGGCAAAACGCGGGTTACCTCAGGACGCACAGATTCTTAGGGGTGATCATTGATCGAGATCTTAACTGGAGTCCCCATGTGACCTACCTGAAGAAAAGCCTTTTCAAACGTTTTCAAATTTCTTGAAGGGAAAATGTGGGGAACGTCAGTACACGCGATGTTACAACTCTACAGGGCGCTGTTTCTCGGTCATCTGAGGTACAGCTTACCTGTACGGAGCAATACCTGCAGAAGCAACATCCGCATAATCGAGAGTGCTCAGGCGCAGGCACTCAGCCTTTGTCTTGGATTGCTGCGCTGCTCATCGACGGCAGAAACAATTGCGATAGCTCAAGATTACCCAGTGACAACTCAAATGACATTCAAAGTGCTCAGAGCACACATCAGGAACATTGCCCGCGCCCCTTTCCATCATCTCGCCGCACTGCCGAAAGACCGGCCCAGTGCCTCGTTTTGCCAGGAGATATCGGCGCACCGTGACTGCCTCCCTCGAGATTATACGCCTACCCAGAGGCTGTTATCACCTCCTTGGTGTTTGGAGGTGACTGACAGGTTGGAGTGCATACGGCAGGCATTACCAAATCCTGACTGGGAGCTTACCACTGTCGTTGAAAAGAAAAGTGTACAATCATTGCATTCTACCGGTGCTAACATATGGGGCAGAAACTTGGAGGTTAACAAAGAAGCTCGAGAACAAGTTAAGGACCACACAAAGAGCGATGGAACGAAAAATCTTAGGACTAACGTTAAGAGATAGGAAGAGAGCGGTGTGGATCAGAGAACAAACGGGGATAGCCGATATTCTAGTTGACATTAAGCGGAAGAAATGGAGCTGGGCAGGCCATGTAATGCGTAGGATGGATAACCGGTGGACCATTAGGGTTACAGAATGGATACCAAGAGAAGGGAAGCGCAGTCGAGGTCGGCAGAAAACCAGATGGGATGATGAAGTTAGGAAATTTGCAGGGGCAAGTTGGAAAACCCTAGCGCAAAACAGGGGTAATTGGAGATCGCAGGGAGAGGCCTTCGTCCTGCAGTGGACATAAAATATAGGCTGATGATGATGATGATGATGATGACAGTGCTACCTGTGATAGTTGCGACAGCGAGGAAACAATCGAACATATCCTGTGTCATTGTCCCCGTTACAGCTCCCAGAGACAGACGCTCGTGACGACGCTGGTGCGCCTCGACGACCGGCCGCTTTCTGAGTAGACGATCCTAGAGTGCCGGCTGACGCGGTCTTCAAACCAGAAGGCGATGAGCGCGCTGCTGAGGTTCCTCCGGACAAGCGACCTGCTTGAACGGCTGTGACACTCCTGAGTTCCTTTGTTTGTGTGCATGTGTGTGTGTGTGTTTTTCTGATCTCCCTCTCTTTCTATGTGTGTGCACTTTTCTTTATCTTTTCTGTCTCCCCTTACCCCTTCCACAGTGCAGGGTAGCAAACTGGATATCCACCTTCCGGTTAACCTCCCTGCCTTTCCCATCTCATATCTCTCTCTCTCTCTCTCTCTCTTGGCGTTTGGCTCATCCACAATATCGACTCTCGGCACCAGGGATTCGAACTCTCCTCGCCAGCTCTCAAGCAGCTATCTCGAGAAATTTAAGGCTTTCCCACTGAGCGGCGCTTCTATTCTTGAATAATCCCAGGAAACTTGGTTCATTAGTTTAATTTGCCAGCTAAGATAACTGCTTAGCCATGGTTCTCGCGACTTTTCTTTCTCTACAGCGTACAACACAAGGGAAATCTTTATTATGAAGTGTTAAAAGGTTAGCAATGAACATACCGCACATGAAATTCGCATCGTTCTTTTTGCAAAGACGTGGCGCCAATCATAGACATTCATAAACAATCATAGAACATCATCATCAGCAGCCTCTAGTACAGGGCGAAGGCCTCTCACTGTGAATTTCTCTAAAGCATTGTTTATATCCGTAAAATGCTGGCGTGGCTGGAAATATTACTTGGTTGACGCTTTGATTTGAATGAACGCAAAAATCGGAAGGGGGTCACTTATAACACTTAACATCGAACTATTATAACGGTTATTTCAATGTTCGTGTTGAACAGATAAATAAGGGTTATAGATGAATGCGCAATTTGGGCAAGATTGTCGGTGGTGTTTGCAAAACTATTTCATGACAGTAAGGATGACGAATCACGTTTTGCCTTAGAGGTCTTTAGCATCTCAACGTTAAGATCACTGGCCAGAAAAAGGAAGTATTGCTTGACCCGAATGAATACTTTTCAAGAATGCATAGAAAAACGTAAGGGTTGACATCGGCCTGACGGTAAACAGCATCAAAACACACACACACACATGCACACGCACGCACGCACGCGCACACACGCACACACACACACACACACACACACACACACACACACACACACACACACACACACACGCACACGCACACGCACACACACATGCACACGCACACACACACACACAGAGAGAGAGAGAGAGAGAGAATCTTGAAGTCAGCATTTCGAATAAAGATTTCGTCAAAATGCTCGTGTTCAGACCAGTCTTAGTGAACGGCAGGTATTTCCTGTCGGTATTTTCCTGTCTTATTTCTACGAATGAATTATTCTAAATTTCAAGCCCAGTAGATGGAATGGAACGCTGACCGTAAACATTCTTACTAGGACGAAAATTTTAAAAAATATTAGCGTAGCTTGCACTGGAGGCGCAATGCTAAAGAGACAGCGGAGGTGATGGGCACCAAGCTAGTCCTGGTTTTTGGGTCAGGCTAAGGACGACCAAGTCATCCCCAGCATTTTTCGAAATTTATTGATTATTGGTCAATTATCGTAAAACTATTCATTGGCTATCGACTGGCTATCGCAAGGTATTGGCCACGTATTTGGGCTAGGCTAAGAACTACCAAGTCATCCCCAGCATTTTCCAGAATTTATTGATTATTGATCGATTAGCGATTTATTGGCTATTGATTGGCTATTGATGACTACATAAGCTTAAGTAGTCCCAACCATGCTTAGCTAGAATTAGTCAGGCTCAGCTTCGTTAGTTCACAGGGGTATGTGCCATTGCGCTTGGACCCCTTCTGCACAACCGCCAAGATCGGCCCACAATTTCTGTTGGCATGTTACGGACTAACGCTCGGCTTACACAGCTCGGCTTACACAGCTCGGCTGTTAAAAATTTCCGAACGTTTGGTTTCTGGTCACACGAAAAGATTAGTAAAAGACATAAATAAACGGCAGGTACCTTTTTAACAAAACTAGAAACACATGTGTCTATTTTCAATTCATGTATATCACAAGGCAATACATTCATTCTACTAAAATAAGCCAGACTAGGTTCATTAAATCTTGAGTGAGAAATAGTTATCAATGCTCGTTTCTGTAGTTCTCGGATTGGTTCAAGATAGGTTTTGTAAGTCACACCCCAAGATTTGTAACATTAAGTTAGATAATTGTGGATTAATGCAAACGATAAAATACGCAAAGTGTTCATATCAAAATAATGTTGTGCTTATAAGAGTGCGTGGCATCCTGAAAACAGACTTGTGCAGAATGCGCTTATTGCTCTTGCCAGTGCAGGTTTTTATGAAATAACACGCCGAGATATTGAAATAAACAACCTTCATTCAATGAGAGATTTATTATAATTAAACATTTAGGAGGCAGGAACAGGCCACGTGTGTGAATACAACATACTTAGTCTATTTAACTTTTTTTTTCTTTATTGCCTGGCTTTGACACACAAAATTTCACACAAGGAACAGTACAATATAAAACTACAATACAAAGTAGGGGAAGGCGTATTCAACCACCATCGTGCTGGCTGCGTCTATTTAAAATTCGCGCAGATCCACAAGCGGCTCTGCTCTTGAGAGCCACTCGGGGGGTTCCGCTAATGCCTTATTGAACGTTATTGTGAGTTGGTAATTAACAAACCATTGTTAGGCCTTTTTCAACTCTTCGTTTCCCGTATCTTCTCAATCATAAGCGTTGTCGTCTATAACCACATGCAACTGTCGTCAGCATATATAAGGTCCTTACTTCATTTTATTGTTAGTTGGAAGTCCGTAATAAATAAAGGAAATAATATTGACGAGAGGACGGATCCTTACGCAACCTCAGTGCCCACATTCTTGGGGGATGATGTAATTGTTCATGCTGATTGCTTCTACACGGTTGGGAAGGTAACTGGTAAGAAGATAAAATCGGGTCCCACGGCAACTGTAATGCTTTAATTTATTAGAATTGCAGTGTGATGAACAGGTGTCGGAGGCCTTTTCTTTAGGTCCAAGGAAGTGACTCCAAGAAGCGTATTATTTTGCAAAGTAGCAATAATTGTTTGAGTCAACGTTAACACTGCTGATGAAGTAGAATAATTTGGAAAAAATCTGTGTTGCTGCGAAAACATAACTTGACACTTATCACGAAATTTATAGAATAGTCTATCGAGAATGTTCGAAAATTGTGTTAGTGACGCTGAGCAAGTATTCTGACATGTAGTTACAAGAGTCAGTGCGATCTCCATGTCTGAAAATAGGGACAACCTTAGCAGTATTTAGCAGGGACGGTTACCTAAAGCAGTTCAAATAAGGAAGCGACATAAAAGCTGGCCCTAAAATATATATGTGCTTTGTAATAAGGCAAACCGTAATACCGTTTACTCCAAAAGTTTCATACGTTGACACGCTACTGACTATCGCCATGACGTCATTAAGTTCAATCGTATACACGTGACAAACGTGTTAGGAACAGTACTCTGAGAAAAAGATACGTCACAATCAATAAACTTCGTAGCGAAGGACAGGCCAATACATGAAAAATATGTGTTGAACTGTTCCAAAGTGTCGTCGTGAATAACGTCGGGAAGGATGATTTGTTTACGTCGTTTTCCTGTAGCTTCATTTATATTCTTCCACTTTTCTTTTTGCGTTATCACTAGCATTCACAATTAACTTTGCATAGTAGTCTCTTCTACACTATCTCATCAAAGTGACTAATTTATTACACTGTGTTTTAAATTGTACGTAGTATTCGTTAAACTTGTTATGCCGCCACTTATACCAATATTCCTTGGCTGTAATTGTTTCAAGTATCTGCTCTACAATCCAAAGGCACACAAGTTTAACATGTCGGCCATTTAAAGCCTTGCATTCATTGCTCGCTATAGCGATATTAAAAATGCTATCAGATTTGTTAGTTTGGTGTCGATATCCTCGTTGTATATGTCATTGTAATATATCGAAATAATCTCTTTCCTTAATATCTTATTACCTCTTTCGCTAACAATAATAAGTTTTGCGGGGTAGTACTAACAGGAGAATCGAAATGGATAGTCATAGAATTGCAGTAAACAAGTATATTCGTGGTTATTTATTCATGTTTATGTGATTATATTTATGTCCCCTTCGAGAACCAGTGGCTTCTTTCGGTTCTTTGAGACAATGCAAAGAATATATTCCAGCTGATCGAGAAATTATTACCGATTGCACCGTTCGCGTATCTACTGAAGGTGACTCGAACCAATTTAAAATCCATTTATTGACGAAATCATATGTAGGTACGAGCACAGCCTTCCTTTCGTCTTTAATACTGAGGAACTACAGGGAGCAAAGGAAAGTTTTTTCACTTTTTCCTCAATTAAAGGTAAAAATGGGGGATTTCCCGTGATCATTTTAAGATGTCGTTAGAAAGAAGAACTTCAAAGCTTAGCTATGCACTTATTGTCAAGGCAGTGCCTCCTTCGGTGATTCAATTTATGTGCTGGTGTCTAATGTTAATTCTCATATTGCGAAACCCTTGAAGACTGAACTTCGGCGGCTTCTTTAAGTAATTAAGCCATAAGTTTGCAATATGTAAAGCAGCTGTTCCATACAGATGTATTGAAATCTCTGGAAGCACTAATACGAGTACACGCTTAAAGTACCGTGAAACAGAAAGATAGAAATTCCGCCTTAGAAATACTTCACAAAGCATTAGGGGTAAAGTGTGACACTAAGGTTTTTCGAAAGCATAAAATGAAAATTGTAAATGGAAAGAAAGATGATGCATATGTGATGAACTGCTCAGATCATGAACGAGCAAGAATAGAAGGAGTGCAAAAATTCAACTTTATGCCGGCAACTTCGCACTTTTCGCTCCTTGCAGTGAACCATCGCATGCGTAGATTCGTTTGACTTGCAGACTCTATTAACTGCGATATGTATGCTATATTTCATCAGATCGAGTACCGAAAACACCAAATATTAAAATTTCGAAGAAAATATAAAATAGAACAAAAAGAACTATTTCATTCGTGTATAGTGTCGAACATTCAATCATTCATATCTTTTTCTTTCAAACGACTGCTCGTTCCACCACCTGTACGCTCTTTTCAAAGGACATTACTAATTTACCGGAGGAGCATTTCTTAAGAAAGATCTCAGTCCCGGTGACACACATGTGGAGTGATATTGCAGTCACGTGTAGAATTGGCATTGCGGGCAAGCAAATTCACTTTGTTATTTATTTTGGTACGCGTGAATATGCATGTCATTACTACATTACAGGGCGTTGCTTTAGTACGAACAGTCCTCATATATGCGATTAAATTACCTGCCACTTGCGCGAAAATTGACAACATTGATGTAGACGCCGCAACAAAGCGCTACTAAATTAGCGAAGTTTTCTTAGTAGGAAAGTATTATGCGTTCATGAACACTCAAAAAAGTGCTGCAATAATGCTCTTATAACCAGGCTTCAATTTGCGACAGCTCTAAAGCAAAACCTTTGCTTTCAATGCACCAATCCCCATGAAAGGAAACTTCGGAATTTCGATTGAATAACTTAGAGACGGTACAATTTTGCAATAAATATGTGGTGACTCTACATCTGTGTAACAAAAATGAATGCCCCGGGAGAGAAACACTTAGTGAGACACTAAGCGAGAAAGCTGCCTGGTGCATGTTCATATATATCAGGTTTGAATGTACACGAGAAAAGTATTGCTCGGAAACGAAATCAGTGTTGCTCCTCGCATAACAAAGAGGTCACCGGCTGTTCTTCCATTGGATGACCGGTTTAAAAAATTTTGACTGAACTGCTACACCCAGAGAAAATTAAGGTGGTATACAAGTAAAATATTAACAAGGTAATTCATGCCTATGGAGGTTCAGAACAAGACTTTCTACGAGAGTTCACAGAGAAATATATCTCTCAAGCTAGACCGGTTATGCACCCAGACTATACACGCGTAGGCAACAACGAACTTGACAGGGAAATTAGTGAAGCCAAAGTAAGGGCAGTGTCGCAAAAACTTAATACTAAACCAGCACCCGGACCAGACGGAATCACAAATAAGATACTCAGGAACCTAGATGATGAGTCTATAACAAAATTGATAGAATATATCAATGAAAGCTGGAAAACCAGCAAAATACCACAACAATAGAAGACGGCACACGTCATCTTAATACCTAAGCCAGGCAGGCGCTTCCAGCTGCAGAATCTGAGGCCCATGTCTCTCACATCTTGCGTTGGAAAGCTCATGGAGCATGCGGTCCTAGCGAGACTAACCAACTATCTCGAGGACAGGGACCTGTTCCCCTCCACGATGCTGGGTTTCAGAAGGAATCTTTCCACGCAGGATGCGATGCTCCAGTTTAAGCAGCAACTCATAGACAACCCAGGCAGATCCACTAGAGCCATCCTCGGCTTAGACCTAAAGAAAGCTTTTGATAAATGTAACACATCAGACAATACTCAGCAGCCTTGAAGAGCTAGGATTAGGAAGGCGAACATACAATTATGTTCGTGACTTCCTAACCGGCAGAAAGGCAAAAATCACCGTGGGGGACGTCGTCTCGGAAGAGATTGAGATTGGTATATAGCGCCGGCACACCACAGGGGTCAGTGATATCGCCGATGCTGTTTAATCTGGTATTAATCGGATTACCAGCGAAACTACAGGAAATTGAAGGCCTTAACCACACTATATATGCCGATGATATCACCCTACGGGTAAAGGAGGGCAATGATGGATAGATAGAACAGACACTCGAAAGTGCGATTGAAACAGTCGAACATACCTAGAGGGAACCGGATTGGTTCGCTCGGCGGAAAAATCAGTATTATTATTGTACAGGCCGACTCGCAGGGGCCGTAAACCAAACAGCTACAGAGGGGCAGATAATCTAGAAACGGACATACAATTGAAGAGTGCCGATGATGAACCATACCTAAGGTTGATAACATCAGAGTTTTGGGACTACTCAATGAAGCAAAATGCAACTATGGAGCAATCATTAGGAAGTTGGAAGAGACGGTATCTCAAGTTATGAGGTTGATCAAAGGGATAGCCAATACACACAGTGGAATAAAGGAAGGAAACATGATCAGGGACTGGTATACAGGCGATCGTTATCAGCAGGATTGTATACGTCGCACCCTATCTTATATGGTGCGCTGCAGAAAAGATCAAATTAGGAAAATTTATAAACACGCCGTAGAACTACCAATCAGCTTTAGTACTAACAGGCTAATAGAATTGAGTCTGCACAACACAACAGACAAGCTCATAGAGGCGCAGCGGATAGAGCAATACGAATGCCTTTCTAAGACCAAGGCAGGAAGACACATACTAGAAAGACTAGGTATTGGGTACCATACTCAACACGGAACTAAGGTGGACATCCTGAATGGTGTCAGGGATACGATAACCGTTCCCCCATTACCAAAGAACATGCACCCCATATACCATAAAGGTAGAAAAGAAAGCAGAGCAATGGACATACAAAAGAAATTTGGGAATAGTAAAGACGTAGTCTTCGTAAACGCTGCTAGATACAAGCACAGGCGAGGCTTTACAGCCGTCGTAATTGATCACGAAAATAAATGCAAAACATGCGTTACGGCAAGCACAGCAAAAATCGAGTCTGCGGAGGAGATAGCTATTGCGCTAGCAGTATCACAGACTGAAGCGGACGTAATAGTCAGTGACTCTCAGGCGGCACTACAAAATTTCACTAACGGCCGAATCTCTGTGGAAACACTAGGAATCCTGATGGCAGGTAACAAAAGTCATGAAAGGAAGGTTTATTTAATATGGACACCCGCTCGATCCTCCACCTCGCCAGGAGACAGCAATAATAATAAGACGGCGCATGACGTGGCTCGAGGGCTTACGGACCGATTCATGGCCGATAATAGGGCCAGCACCTTAGCGTCTCCCGAGAACGAGGATGGAGATGAGTGGGAATGGGAGGATCGCATGACCCGATTTAATGACATCACCCAACACTACAAATTCCAAAGGTGCGTTTTCCCACCACCTCACCAAAAGCTCATCAAAAAGCAGTCTGTCGAATGGTGGTAGTTACAGACCAGAACTCATCCGAACCCGGCGATCTCACACCTCCTTTACCCAGACATATGCAATACAAATAAATGCAAGGACTGTGGTTCTATAGAGCCAATCTGGAACATGTGCTATGGGAATGTCGAGGCACAACAAACAATCGTGGGAATGCAGCCTCTCGCGTTCGCCACCACGCGCGCTGGGAGACTGTGTTGCTCAGTTCTGCCCTTGAAGATTAACTTTGGGCTGTGCAGCGGGCCGAGGAAGCAGCCAGGACTCAAGAACCCCTGGCCGTCACCTAGGCGGGACCTATTTCCCGTCCCACAAATTCGCAGGACCTTTCAATAAAGTTCTTTGACTGACTGAACTTGTTTTATCATCAACGAAGAGAGCAATTAAATTAGGATGTTTTCATTCCACATGCAGATATTTTTTTTGGTGTCGAAAGCAAGGGCGCTTTAACGTTAAGTTATTCCATTCTGGCTTTCTTCCACTCTCCGGACATCAAATTTACGTAACCGTCAATGCAAGCATAGGCGGTGACCAGCAAAGTTGTTTCAAGCGCCCAGTCAAACGCTTTCCTCGTTCATAGGAGGTGACTTCGGTTTTGTTTAACAGCATTGCCTTTCACTACATATATTCCTTATCGAATTGGCTGACGAGACGCCAGGAGCGCGCCTAAACGAAGACCGCTACGAGGGAGGGGGGGGGGGGGGGGGTGCGAGCTAGCATATTGATAGCCGACGACCGGGTGAAAAGAGTGGTCCTGGCGTGTCCGACTGGTCCGCTTCCCCTCGCTTATCTTGCGGTGGCTCGTCGATGATTGCGGTAGCGCGCAAGTGAACGTTGAAAATGCCGCTAAAATGGATGTCTAGTCAGTAAGATTTAGCACCGAATGGGCTCGGCAACGTTATATTGGCACGCACATTTTTTTTTCTTCCCAAAGAAATCACTTCTAGCCGGCAGCTCCGGGTGCACGCAGCCGCAGCGATCAGTAGACAGCCATCTTCTACGACTTTTGGAAAGACTCCAGTCTCCGGCTATTCCAAAAAATTTTCAGTTTTATTGGGCATAATTATGCATCGTTAGTGCGTACACGTCACATTTACGACGTGATTTTCCGCGGTTTTGTGAGGTCGCGTGACAGACAGGGGAACTAGGCGTACTCCGAAAATAATTTCAATATTCGCAGAAGGCTAATGGTGACATCGGAAACAAATGATCTTTTGTTCGGTAGAATCAGGCATAATAAATCTGTTCACGTAATCTTGAGATGGGCAGTTTGTGCAGTTGCCGTGACGTCTTGGGACAGATAGGCTAAGTGGGAGTGCCCCCCAAAATTTTTGACCATTCGCCGAGGGCTAACGAAATAAAATGGAATAGAGAAAGGCTGCAGTAGCTTTACGTTATAGCGCCCCAAATGTGCGGCGCACTCTTCGCTCGCACATTGACTTACATTAACTGTGAAGAATCGCGCACTTCTGATTAGGAAGGAGGAGGAATAAACATTTATACACACACTTCTGATTATAAAAAAATGAATAATGAGTTTTCGAACTAGTTTTGCCTGACTTTGCAGGAAGGGAAAACTTTGAACGGCGTAAGAAATAGTAGGTGAAGTAAATTCACTATGCTACTCGAGAATTAAATCGTGCCTACATGACCCACCCATTTCCCTGAAAGTAATAGAGCGACAGAAACAAACACACCGAAAATGAACCTTACGGGACAGAAAATTTGACGTCATCAAGATGGTATGCTAACCACCGTATACGGTGGTTTATTCCTATCCTATCCTACGGGAAGCTCATAATTGGAGCAAACGTCAAGGCATTTTATTGTTTCCAAAAGTCTCCCGGTGTACTTAACATATCAAAAATCAACGAATAAGAACGCATGAGCCAGATTAACCAGAAAAATAAACACTAATTAAAATGCAATAAAGAAGGCCCTAAACAAGTGTTCAGTTGTACACAAATGAAGTAGCGCTTTCATGGAATTAGAACATCTAATCTTGCATACATGCCACTGAACTGCCGCAGTGTCAAACAGCGGAAAAATTTTTCGTTGCTACAAGAAAGTCCCAGAGAATTTTATCGCAACCGTGTATACAAGCCAATGCCTGTGGCATGTTTAAAAACGAGCCAAACTTCAGCGGCTCGTTTTGGTTAATAACTTTAATGCCGAATGTTGGCGGCCTTAATAAACAGAACTTTTAAAATAGTTGATTACTCAACTAACCATTGCGGTGCCTCAAATTTCACATTATTGGCTAAGCCATAATACATTGCTAGAGCCTTCCGGTTGTATTAACCCATAAGTAGGGTCCTTACTACGACTTCAGAGAATTGACTTTCAGTTTCAAGCAGTATGTGCCTAGAGTAAAAATTGTTTATGGAACCTAACTTGTTAATCGAATTGGTACATGTTGATTAGAAGAAGGAGCACGAAAAAAAAGAATAAGTATACAAGAAATGTGACATGACCAATGCTCACTGGCAGCTATACTTCTTTATTGGGAAGGCACATTATTATAAAGTACATTGGGATTCTGACATGCTCAGATGCCATGGTGAATCGTCAGCCTACGTTTAATAGAAAGCGCCTACTCATAAAATCATATTCACATTTTCATAAATTAACAGATGTATCACCAATGCATTGTGGACCATTTCGCCGAATGTGAAACGGCTCAAGTATTTCACGAGCTATCCTGTCTCTACTTTTCTGAATATCTTAATCTCGTGAAACTGGAGGCATGCTAGAGCAATCAAAGCCGTTCATCGACAAATGCGCAAGCGTTTTACTGTTAATTGGAAGATCGGGTTCCCGAGCCCGAGTGTATACGCATCGTCCCGTTTAACCAATGTATTTCTTGCCTCATGATACAGTAATCTTGTGTGTATACGACACGAACGGCTCCAGGCACAAAAAGGTTTTTGTAGCTTCTCTTCGCACGACATCTTCCTCCCTTCGCCCGAGATACCTTAGCAAGTCTGTGCTCCTGTTGCAGAGGAGAGTTTCGACGCCGAGGTTATAATGGTCTTCCGGGAAAGCGATCCGTTTCCCGTGTTGGTAGCCGTTCTTGAAACACTCTCGCAAGAAACAAAATGCCTACAGTAAAAAAAAAATACATGCAGGGGCGAACCCACGGCAAGAAGAAACTGGAAATAGGGGCCTCACCTTCCTAAGTCGTCTCACATCCAGAAAAAAGATGGCGTAACTTTGCCATCCCTCTAAAATAGAAATGAATGCGTGCACTTATCTCGGGCAAAAGCAGGAAGGTGTCTTACGAAATGAAGCAAGCCAAGGCTTTTACGAATTGCGTTGTGGGTGTCCCCTATGAGAATGATGTGGGATGTGGCAAGAAATGCGTTGGAAAACGGGATCATGCGTAAACGATCAGGGTCGGGAACATGACCTTTCAGAAGAAATAAGACGCTTTCGCCAATGTGCTGCGCTGAGTGCTTTGCACCCAGCCGCTGTCTCACGAGATGAACATATGCACTCAGAAAAATAGAGACGCTATGCTTTGTGAATTGCTCGAGTCGTTTCGCATTCGCTTAAATGGATCACAATACATTAATCACACATCTGCTAACCTAAAAAAAGCAAATATAATTTTATGGCTTGATACTTTGCATTTCACGTGTACTGACAATTCACCATTACATATTTCATGCCCGAATGGCAAAGACGTAAATATTGATGCGTCTTCAAAAAAAAAAAAAAAAAAACGCCCAATATGTAAGTGAGCGTTCACCCTGTCATCCTTCTTCTATTCGTTCTTATTTTCGTACTCGCTGTGTCCTATCCTCATCCAGATACCTCATCGCAGACAGTTAGAGAAATATAGCGGTCACCTTTCCCAAAATTAGCTAATACCCGTCCCGGTACCTCAGCGAGCAACCCTCTTTCGTTCTCTATAATCTACACTAACATTCGCAGTTTTATGCCGAAACGAGAACTTGTGTCGAGCATAGTCACGTCGTCTAACAGTAATATGCTGATACTAACCGAAACCTGGCTTACCAACAATATCGCCGACTCTGAAGTTATTGCTGACTTGCGAATTTTTTCTGTTTATCGAAATGATCGCACATGTTCTCGAGGGGGCGGTGTATTGATTGCTGCTAGCCCGGAGCTTTCATGTTCACCCATCAGTATCACATCTGACTTGAGATATTGTGGCTTCTGTGCCGTACTTCACCACACTCCGTTCTAGTCGGCGTGTGTTATCGGCCTCCGCATGCTAACCCAATCTTTTACCATGAGCTTAACAACATGCTAAATCAACTTACGACATCATACCCGAACGCACATATCTTCTCTTCGGGGATTTTAACTACCCAGGAATAGATTGGCATAACCAACCTCATTCACAAACAATCACCGCAGAATTAAGGAATTTTCTCGATGTTTGTTTGAACTTTAGCCTTAATCAACTAGTTACCAGCGCAACACGCATCGTAGGCAACTCCAGCAACATTTTATACTTAATACTGAGCACTCATCCTCACAGTTTATCATCCATTACGTATCTAGAGCCCATTAGCGACCATAAAGTTATTCAAGCAAATTTTTCCTTCCGCACCAAGCGCCATGAAACACGAAAGAAAACAATCACTTTGTATGACAAAGGTAATTACAACGCCATTAATCACGAACTCAGCAACTTTTTCCTAATATTCGAAGCCAATTTTAACCAGAGGTCGGTTAACGACAATTGGTCTATATTTAAGAATAAACTACAGGACCTAACACAAAGATTTATCCCCAGAATAACGTTTCTTGAAAATCGCTCTAAACCTTGGTTTTCTAAGTCACTAAGAAAACTCGGAAAATAAAAAGAAGCGTTTTTTTTCGCTCTGCAAAGCTAAAAGGAAACCTCGAAGCGTGGGAAAAATACTACTCAGCCGAAAAAGAATACTTGACCGCGATCACCGACGCAAAACACTCATTCTTTAGTAACGACCTGCCGCGCATGCTATGCGATAACCCAAAGAAATTTTGGCGAGTCATCAACCCTGCACCAACGCCCTCAATTGCACTCGCTCATGCGTCGGGTGAACCAATCTCCGACACAGACTGCTCTAACATCTTCAATACCACATTTTCAACTGTTTCAACAAAGAACGCAACCCGCCTTCTGGATGCCACCTACTAATACCACGTCACCGATGGACGCGATAACCTTTTCTTCAAACGGTATCTCGTCCTTAATTCAGCAATTGAAACTGTCCTTGTCAGCCGGCTATGACGAAATCAACTCGAAAGTATAAAAATATATATACGAAGTGTAATACTGCAGTGTATTTGAAACTGTTGTTCTCACAGTCACTTTCTACAGGTCTCATTCAGAATGACTGGCAAACTGGGAAGGTCGTTCCACTCTACAAATCACGTGATAAAAATTGTCCTCTAAACTACCGTCCCATATCTTTAACTAGCGTCCCTTGAAAAATCATGGAACATGTCATATACTCTCACATTCTGAACTTCTTGGACGCTAACAATTTCTTGCATCCATCCCAGCACGGTTTCCGCAAAGGGTATTCATGCGAAACTCAGCTAGCTATATTCCTCAATGATTTGCATGCTGACTTGGACACTAACCTTCAGGTTGACGCTATTTTTCTGGATTACGCCAAGGCATTTGACAAAGTTCCACAAAAACTATCTCGCTTAAACCTACATCATAACGTACTACAGTGGATCAAAGCCTTCTTAACAAATCGCTCTCAATCAGTCATCATAAATAACCAGTCGTCTAATCTTCTTCCTGTAACATCAGGTGTCCCACAAGGCTCCGTTCTCGCCCCTCTTTTGTTTTTGATTTATATCAACGACCTCCCACTGCATGTACATTGCCAAATTCGAATGTTTGCTGACGACTGCATTACCTACCACCGAGTAACTAACACTACTGATCAAGAAGCCCTCCAACAGGATATTAAGCACATCCAACAATGGTGTGAAAATTGGCTCATGACTCTTAACCCTAGCAAATGCAAGCTCCTTTCCATTACCCGTCGACACAAGATTCATGAATTTAAGTACAAAATCGCTAGCAAATCCGTAGAATCCGTATCGTCTTTCAAATACTTAGGCATTACATTATCTAAAGATATAACATGGAACGCACATGTCACTAACGTGATATCATCAGCAAACAAAACACTGATTTCTTAAACGTTATCTTCGCCTCGCCCCACATCACGTAAGATTGCTCGCTTACAAGTCACTCGTTCGACCTAAAGTTGAATACGCTTCTGCCATATGGACACCCGCATCATGTTAACCTCAATAACGATCTAGAAGCAGTGTTTGAGCTTTGAAAACTAAATCTGCGATATCGCCTCTCTCAGTTCACCGTCGCATAGCCACTCTGTTACTGTACCACAAGTTCTATTTCTCATCACTTAATCGTGCACCTTACATCATGCCAGCATCGTACATTTCTCACCTCACCAGCCACGCCTTTCAAGTTTTTCGTCCACGGATCCGAACTGATACTTTTTCAGCTTCCTTCTTTCCACGTGCAGCTAAAGATTGGAACGGCCTTCCCCAACATATCGTCGACATCACGTGTGCATCATCATTCGAGGAAAATTTAAATGACTTTTTCTGTACATAAACACAGCATTGCCAGCATTGCCAGCGTAAACACAGCATTGTCCACTATCAATGATCCTCAATCTTTTCTGTCGGCGCTGCAATCCTTTCTTGAACGTCAAGAATAGTTCACAATAGTTTTCTTTTTCTATATAGTAAGAGTTTGCGTTTTCATTAGAAACTGACACAAATCCACCTGACACAAAAGTCATCCACCTGATGCTCGCATTGTTTTTAAGTGCTGCCATGATTGTACCTGAAAAGCATTTCTTTTTTACACTGAACTGACTGTATATTATACATTGTTTTTTATATTTTATATTTTACATTGTATTTTTTTAGGATACAATGTGTACTTGTCCTTTGTCTGTGTTAGTATTACACCTTGTTGCTTTTAGTTTCTGCTCACCATGCTATATTTGGACTAGCATTCTTGTGTCTACTGAATTGCCATTTTCACCTGCAGTGCGACTACTTCGTTATTCCCGTTTCAACCCCCCCCCCCCCCCCCTATGTAATGCCCTTCTGGGCCTTTAGGGTATCCAAATAAATTAAAATAAATAAATAAATATGGCATTGTCATTCATGTTTTGCTGACCCCACCCCTTATGTAATAACCCCACGTGGGGTCTTTAAGGAATTAAAATGAAATGAAATTTATGCTCAACGGCCTTTCTTCCGACAACGCCCCTTATAAGAGACGCTTGATTTGGGGACCGCTCTGTAATACTGCAGCCAAGGTGTAAGTTCATCAAAATAACATAGAAGCTCGCAGTTACTGGAACTTCCATGGAAGTTTGCGTCAAGATGACATAGAATACTGAACAATGAAGTTGCACACCGCATGCGTCAGAGCGTAAGAATAGGACAGGTGTACGTATTGCGCACTTACCGATCTAGAGGCGTCACTCACCTGTGGTATGCTACAGACAAGGCTCGCGTACCAGGCGACAGTGAGCATTATCCTGCCTCGGCGATGTCCGCTGTGCACCTTGAGCGGGTGCAGCACGGCGTAATATCGGTCCACGCTGATGCACACGAGAACCATCGACGAGAGGTAAGGGCCGAACGCACGGAGCATCTGCATCAGTTTGCACATGACATTCCCGGCCGCCCACTGGACCGTGAGCCTCCAGGCGACCTCGAGCGGAATCATAACGAACGTCACGATCAGGTCGGCGAAGGCGAGGTGCAGGATCATGAGTTTGATGCGGGACTTGCGGTGCCTTTTGTTAAGCAAGCTGACGAACACCGGCACGTTGCCGGCGCCAGCTATAACGAACAGGATGCAGTAAATGATCACCTGCACCAGTGACTGTGTGCTGAACGTCAGCTCTTCGCCCAGAGCTAGCGACGCTGCTGAAGCGTTTTCGCCCGAATGCGGATCGCCGCCTTCGAAACTTTCGTTGGGTGACATCATTTCCTGCTCGCTCAAGAGAACCGTCTCCATTCAACACGCTATATTGAAGTCATTTCACGAGTGTACGTTACTTCTAATTCTTTGCGCTTACATTGAGCTGTAACCGAATCAACACCATCTTCGCCGAATGGCATAACGGAAACAAAAATGCTGTCCCGTTCCTGAATCCGGAGCGCTGTCCGAATGCACCATCTTTTCCGCAGGCCGTTCGGAAACAGCACATTGTAGGCAGAAGTTCACTTGTCGCTGATATCTTCAAGCCACTTTCCATCAATAGTCGTCGTGTCCTTTCACAGCAGTCAAACCCGTAAAAATAGCACTATGCAAAGGATGAGTTATGCCGTACGCAGTTTTTCTTCTACCACGTACTAGTTGTGGCGCGTTCCGAGGAATGAAACGTTCTCATTTGAGACGCTTTTCAAAAAGCGCCTTAAAAACACGCCATCAAAGCGGTGCACTTACAATTCAACTTTTCAATAACAACACGAAGTCACTGTCACACGAAGAAAAAACGCAACTTCTAACACCCGGTACCATGCGGGCACCCAGGACACAACGCGACGCACACCTGCGCCGTTTGGAGAACGAAAGATCGCGCTCGACGACTGGTCGCGGTTCGTTGAAGAGCGCGCGTGCCTCACAGGCACGCCTCGTGTTTTCTGGCTAGTGGTTGTCGCATTGGGCTCTCTCTTGCAACTGGGCTGTCGGTACCCGGCTGAGAACGTGCGGGCCTTCGCGAGCTTCATCGATCGCAGCGCGCGCGCGCGGGTGCGGCCAATGGTGAGTTAGCGCGCGCTTTCAAAGGACGCTTTCTGGTATAGATTCGCAATCAGTGCAACAGAAAAAAAAAAGCTTAATGTCACTAAGTGTGGCTATGACTTCGTCATTTTGCATTCTAACAAAATCTTCTTCGTTCAGGGGTTTTACGTGCCAAAAGCAGTTCTGATTACGAGGCACACCGTAGTGGAGGGCTCCGGATTAATTTTGACCGCCTGGGGTTCTTTAACGTGCACTACACCGCAAGCACACGGGCGTTTTGGCATTTCGCCGCCGCGGCCAGGATTTCTAACTAAAATGTCGAAGAAGATGTTCCATTTTCGATTCCTACTCGATCGACTACTATCTCGAGAAATAAGTATATATATATATATATATATATATATATATATACTATCAGCAAATATTTATGTCAACTGCAGGACGAAGGCTCCTCCCTGTGATCTCCAATTACTCCTGTCTTCCGCTAGCTGATCCCAGCTTGAGCCTGCAAATTTCCTAACTTCATCCCCCCACCTAGTTTTGTGCCGTCTGCGCTTCCCTTCTCGACTGCGCTTTCCTTCTCTTGGTATCCATTCTGTAACTCTAATGGTACACCATTGTTGACGTTGTTGACGTAATGGCGTTGTTGACCGACGAACGACCACGTCAAAAGCCTGTCATCACGCCTGGATAAACACTATAATGTTGAAGAAACCACTCGAGGCGCGTGAGGACCATCTTTTCTATCAACTTCGCAACGCAGCTGGAGAGAGCGATAGGTCGATATGATGTTAGTTCAAGGGGAGACTTTTCTTGCTTTAGCATTGGGACAAGGCCACTACGCTTCCATGCACTCGGAGGCAACAACACCGTCACTCCATGATGGAGGGGGGAGGAGGAGTCAGAAATAATGAAAAGCAGGGAGGTTAACCAGAATAACATCCGGTTGGCTACCCTACACCGGGAGAATGGGAAAGGGGAACTTAAATATAACAGGGCTAGAAAGGAGGGATGGAAAGAATGAAATTAGCGGTGAATTCGCTGATGAGTGTGGTATTGCACTATTAGTCAAACGAGAATGAAGGGAACCGAGGGGCCCGATTTTTATTAATAATATTATAAGAAGCCAACAAACATTGACACCAAGGACAACATAGGAGAAATTACTTGTTCTTTACTAATTTAATTAAAGAAATGGTAAATCAATGGAAATGAAAATGGATGAAAAAACAACTGTCCGCAGGTGGGGAACGAACCCACGTCTTCGCATTACGCGTGCGATGCTCTCACCATTGAGCTATCGCGGAGCCTTTTTCCCATCCACTTTCTGTGGTATTTATGTTTTACAACTAGAACTAACCCTGGGAGTGTTAGCCAGCGCCACCACTCGCAAACCTAGGGGCGGATGTGGAACATCCTTTCTGCCCCAGGCGTCACGAGCACGTGATCTTTTTGGGTGATGGCAACTGGGCAATAAACCCACATATGCTACCTGAAGGCATCAATGTTGCCGAATTCGAGACCCTCTTATGTATTAAACGAGAATAAAGGGAACTGAGGGGCCCGATTTTTATTAATAATATCATAAGAAGCCAACAAACCTTAACACCAAGGACAACATAGGAGAAATTACTTGTACTTTACTAAATGAATTAAAGAAATAATAAATCAATGGAAATGAAAATGGATGAAAAACAACTGTGCGCAGGTGACTATTAGTCAAAGACGTTCACACAAGCCCGTCGTCCTCAAGAAGCACAAAAGTGCCTTCACCGCTCTGTGGGCCGACGAGCGATGGGGGTGGTGTTCCAGCAGCACCTGCACGGAAAGCGGCCGATTGTCCAATTCTTGTAGCGCGTTAGCAAGTTTTTGTCTTTCTGAGGCATATCGTGGACGGTGGCACAGCAAGTGGTCGATAGTTTCTTCTGTGCCTCAGACCTCGCATGCTGCACTGTCGGTCCCTCCAATTAATGTAGAGTATGCCTTTGTGAAGGCCACTCCTAACCAAAGGCGACAGAGAAGCGAAGCTTCACGTCGAGGAAGTCCTACTGGAGGTCGGAGTTGCAGTGAGGGGTTTAATCGATGTAGTCGTGTATGTCTTAAGTTTGGTGAGTTCCCCTCAGTCAGTGAGAGACTGCGTGCCAGGTGTCGAAGCTGCCTTGTGGCGTCTGTGCTCGAAAGCGGAATTAATTGGAATGACGTGCTCTTCTTCATGTGACGTGCGAGCAGCGTTATCTTCGGAATCATTGCCACTGATTCCACAATGACCAAGTACCCATTGAAAGTCAACCTAGTGGCCTTTTTGGTGGACATTGTGGTGAAGTTTCACGATTTCGTATGTCAGCTGTTCATGACATCCCCGTCGGAGAACTTTCTGCATGCACTGTAATGCCGATTTTGAGTCAGGAAACGCCGCCTATTTTTTTAGGTCTTATCAGAATCAACTAATTCCAGTGCACGACACAGAGCCTTTAGTTCTGCCGCCGTAGACGTCTTGACATGCGATGTTTTCAATCACAGTGTTATTCCTCGCGCTGGTACGACCATCGCACCACCAGAATTGGTCGATGTAGTCGATCCATCGGTATAGATGTGCACGTGGTTGCTGTACTTTTCATACAAGAGGAGTAAGCTCAGTTCTTTTGGAGCAGGGGCTGGTAGATCTGACTTATTCTGTAGTCCTGGAATCGTTATGTGTACTTGTGGACGGCTCAAACACCACGGAGGAAACATTGGCTTGGCCGCAAGGGCGTACCCTGAACTAAACGAAACTCGATGATTGAGAGAGAGAGATGAAGAAAGGGAAAGAAAGACAAGTAGGTTATCCAGTGTAAATACCGGCTGGCTACCCTGTGCTGGGGAAAGAGGTAAAGGGAATAAATGGTGATAGAAGAAACAAAAAATTGCCCGCCAATCCACCCTGTGAAGGTGGTTGGAAAGCGAAGCTTTTTACGCCACCCTCACGGTGACTGCGGCGCACTTGATATTTCACACACTACAACGTAACTTTAACCACGGCCTTTATTATTATCTACTTCACAACAATGTTCACTACTGCTTTATGATCGGTGTGATATACACTACTAGACTACCCCATAGTGGGGTAGTCTAGAAAATGAACCGAAGCAGTTACTAGGCTGGAAGGGTTTCGAATGACGTCAACCCTCTTTCAAGCAGCTGCATAAGCTTTGCAACAGCTGCAATCTAATCTTACGGACCGCACCGAGCCTGTTTCCGTTGTTTGCCCGCAGCCCTTATCATCCATCATGTTGGCTCATCACTTTGAAGCTTGTTATTGTGGTTTTTCTTGCGAAAACGAGTGCTTAGTTGTACGCTGAATGCCTGAATTCAAGTAAGCTATACTGCTATACCTGCAATTGTTAGCGGTTCGTCAGGATCGTTTTTTGCTTACAACGAGGGACACGACAGAACCCTTGGCTAGTAGAGGTACAAAGCTTCGCTTTAAAAAAATTGATTGAAGTTGAATTGTGAGTATTATTCAGGGGGTAAAAAGTCTTAGTTTTGCCCGAGAGGTGAAGCATCGATTGCGATAGCAAATTGACAGCTATACAATGTAAGGATAGCAGTTTTATCAGCCGTATAAGCTTGCAAACATTCGCTTACTAATTAAATGAACAAGCACGGTGTCAGTGCGCACAGGCATACATGAACACATCACACTCGATGACCGCGGACACTGGCTGTCAAAACACTGGCGTGAGGTAGCGCGGCAGCAGCAATGAGCGAAGTGACCTTTGTGCTGTTTGTCGCTTCAACGCAAGCTGAGCGGCGAGAACGCAGCACGCACAAAGGTATGAGCCGTCGAAGCGCCTAGATTATGCCCTCAATGCAGATCGCTTTCAAGATATGGTGCGCGCGGCCGCGAAACACGCAGTTGCTGCGGGAATACAACGTCACCCCCCTTCCTTCCCTCCACTTGGAACCTAGCGCTCGACGGAAGACGGCGCGCTTCCTTCCCGCTTTCCTCCCTTGCGTGCGCGAGAATGAGCTGTGATCGCACACTTTCACCCGTACATACAGCATAAGGTGCGTGGCGATGGTGTTATCGCCCTTGGGCTTTATACGGAACATCACGACGACGACGACGGCAAAAATGCGCCTGGATGTCCATATAATTGCCATCGCAATAATAGGTCAAAGGCCTGCGCGGCACACGCAGCCCAGTCGCAGCGTAAGCTGGAGGAGTGGCTTCATAGAAGACCGTTGTAAACTGCTTGAAGACGGTAACTGCAAATACTGAGTATACGGAAAATGGTGTTTGAATTTGTACACATTTATTGAAACACGCTCAGGTGTGCTTCATAATCCCAAAAGCAGTTTGCGAAAGACATGGAGCGGGGCATTACGGGCACTTTGTTGTTTATAAATACAAAGTCCGAACAAGACCCGACGCATGAAGAGCTGCATTGTGTATTGCACACAAATAACATGCCGAGGTCATCTTGAACGCATTGTATGAAACAGGCGTTGGGGGGATCCTTTGTATTTACGTTGCAATCACCCGTAACAATTATGGGCATATTGTTTTCAGGAACGAAGTTCTGTGTCAAGAAATCCGCAATCTTCCGATGTTGAGCACCCATGGCGACACAGAAACTGAGGCCGCCCCAATACCCTCGGAGTTACGCAGTGCGCGCACATCGGCAAAGTCTGCGTCCGGTGCTTCGGCAAGTTATAATAGCAGACACTTATTTCCTCGTACGTATATCGCAACACCCGAGGCCTGATGCGCACCTGTTTGCTGATACGACACCTATAGCTGGTGATATCCTGTGGACGGCCCCAAGTCTCGATAGAAACACAGTAGGGGCACTCACTATATGATGTGGTCGTGCAAGACGTTAAACCAGCCAACGTACATTGAGAGGAGACAGCAAATCGGTGGAGCTGATCGAGCACTGCAAAGCCACTCTGCATGCATGATTGTGTCAAGGCGATGTATGTTTTGTTTGGGTCGCCGTGTCGAAGCTGCCGGGCCGCATTATCGGCATCACTCACTAGAGGGTCTTCGCGGCGAAGTCTCTTTGCGTTGCTTTCACGAGAAAGAACTGAACTGTCCGGCCGGCGTCGACGGCGAGCTGCGGCTTGTGCTGCTCTGTGCAAAGCGGTCTGCTGAGCCTGACGTTACCTGTCGCTGTCTAAGATCGCTGTGTCATTAAACAGTGGCTCGCACTGATGCTCCTTGCAGTGTGCTACTAGATTTGAAAATCGGTATTTATTTTCGAATTTCGGCTAGCTGGCAACGCATAACAAATATCCATGTTGAGCTTTGTACTCGACAACGTTGTGATTTTATCGCGTGTCAGAACTCGCCTTGGTTATACTTAGTGGCTATGGCGGTGGGCTGCTAAGCACGAGGTCGCGGGATCGAATCACGGCCACGGCGGCCCCATTTCGATGGGGGCGAAAACACCCGTGTACATAGATTTAGATGCATGTTAATAAACCCCAGGAGGTCGAAATTATTCCGGAGTCCCGCACTACGGCGTGCCTCATGATCAGATCGTGGTTTTGGCACGTAATGCCCCATAATTAAACTTTTTTTTATTGCATGTCACATTGTACAAATGGTGGAATATGTTAGGAACGACATTCTTTGCGCAGTGGGAAAGGGCTTCGGCGTCAGCCAGCGCACCTCTTTCTCAGTTCACGCTTCGGTGCTGTGTGCTGCTATGTTTCTGCCCCGGCGTCCTGCGTTCGTGGTGCGACGTGCGTTGTGCTGATGTGGTGCTCGTTATGGGAAGTCAGAACTTTTCTCCCCGGGGCTCCAGGTAAGTCGGAGCTTTTAAGCTCCTTCTATGCATGCATGTCTCATATCTTTATTCTGCATGTCAGCGTACTATAACAATTGGTTTACTGGTGCCTGCGAGACGCCTGTATAACCTATAGATGTCTGCGTACTGGTTTGGTTGATGCCATTGCAAGCTAGCGTCCTCACTACCTTGCGCAAGCCACGACAGACAGGGACGGCGGTCAAAGGGCGCTACAGCCTTTTGTTTCGTTCGCAGATGGAGAGCCGGGTCCTGAACCAACGCTGTCTCAGTTGAACGAATCTCCAATTTACCTAAAGCATGTGAGGCAGTTAGCTTCGGAAGCTTGCGAGTAGCGATTGAGGATCGCTTATGTTAGAAAGCAGGGCAATGGTATGACAGAGTGCTGGCGCGTCATAGCTGTGACACGCCCGATGATGTGCAGTTGGTTGTCGCTTGCCACCGACGCCAGCCGGTCGGAAACGTACACGCGGCCTCTCGCGAGTATACTTGCTGCTGCTTTTATGGCCACATGTTGCTAAGTATACTGCTATGAGCAAGGCTCACGAATATCTATCGTTTGCATAAGGCAAGGATTTACATTATTCAGGCATTTCTGGCGTGCAAAGAAACGGTCGGCGAAAAACGGCGATGCATCCCGCTGGCGACACGAAAAGCGTCGAAAACTTGCCCCCTGTATTGCTCAGCGCGCCGTGCGCGGCCCGCTGTAGCGCGGCGATAGCTCTATGCATAGCTCATGCCAACAAGTGAGCGATGAGCGCGCACTTATTCATACGCCAAAGGCGTAAACTCGGCGGGCTCTCTATTGTAGGCCGACTCTTGCCCGAGAATTTATGATTCCGCCATATTCAGCCCGTATATCTAGCACAAGCATATACAGGGTGCCCCACGTAACTTGCAAATGCCACGTATAGCTGTACAGAACCAAGGTAATAATGTTTGCCGTCGTTTGGAGATACTCACATAATTTTTTTGTATTCTACCTAATTACATAATTGGTTCTAATTATTATTCGACTTCTCAAATAATATAATTAGATTAAAAGTGTCAATGAGAAAATTGTAGAGCAACGTGAAAAACTCCCGATGCCGCTTTCTGTTGCTCAATACGGGCTTAATGAAAGTCCTCTTCGGAGCATGAAAGAAGCCCGCGAATACACGCAAAGCGCCTCGAGCAGCCAGTCGCGCGGTCTGCGAACAACTAGACCAAACTATAATATCGAACAAGGAAAACATAGCCTGGGTAGCAATCATAGACGTTTAACATAAAGTTTGGGAGAGATACTAACGCATAACAGGAACCAATAGCACCAGAATTTCTAAAGATGAATGAAAAGCAAATTACAGAGGCCGTAAAAGACAGAGAAGAAAATGGAGGCTTTTCCTACAACAGTCTGGAAATATAAGGAACTGGTAGACGCTATGCAGCAGGAAATAAGACGGATAGTGCAAAAAAATAAAAATAAACTTAGATTGGAAAGAGGAAACCAGGAAACCACGTAAATGCTGGAACAAGGAAACAAAGCAAGCTATAGAAGAGCGTAAGCATACATTTAGGGGTAATTGAGAAGCCAAACATTTGGGATTACACAAAGAAGAGGTACTCCTTAGATGGAACAAATACCAAGAAAAGAAAAGGGTAGTGGTGAGCTCGTGCAAGAGAAAATTAAATGCACAAGTGGACTTTGGGTGCGTAACATTCGCAAAAAAAACAAAGGCGCGCCAAGAAGGTTCTGCAGCCATATAAGAGCATTCGGAGCTTCAAATAAAAATTCGCGAACTGCTATAAGGGATGAAGACACTAACTGCTAAGAAGAAGACGAGGAACTGCGGTACGTCACAGACGTTATTAGGGATAACTTCGGCACGAAAGAAAGCGTAGTTCAGACTCAAAGAGATCCAGGAACAACAGAGAAGCCTGAAAGGTCACAATTTAGCATACAAAGATTTTACTGGAAAAAAAGCAGCAGAAAATGTCCCTAATAACACAGCAGCAGGACTCGATGAAATCCCGATACAGCTAATGAAAAACCTCGGAACAAAGAGCAAGAAGAGGTGCTCCTTAGATGAAATACATACCGAGAAAAGAAAAGGGTGGCGAGTGAGCTCGTGCAAGAGAAAATTAAATGCGCAAGTGAACGTTGGGTGCATAACGTTCACAAAAGAGACAAAAGTGCCCGAAAAAGATTCTGCGCCATATAAAAGCCCTCGGAGCACCATCTAAAGACTCGCAAACGGCTATAAGAGATGAAGACGGTAACATCTACGAAGGAGACGATGCGCTGCGGTACATCACAGACGTTATTAGGCATAACTTCGGCACGAGAAAAAGCGTAGTCCAGACAACAGATCCAGCAACAGCAGAGAGGCCTGAGAGATCAAAATTTATCATAGAAAGCTTTTATTGGAAAAAGGCAGCAGAAAATGTTGCTAACAACACGGCAACAGGACACGATGAAATCCCAATGCAGCTAATCAAAAACCTCGGCCCGAAAATCAAAGCACTGCTGACTAATGCTATAGAGCAAGTGATCAAAACAAAGAAAATTCCCGTTGGATGGCGTGAAAGCAAGATGAATCTCATCTACAAAGGCAAACGAGATAAGGATAAGATGAGCTCGTACAGGCCAGTTACAGTAACGTCGGTGATATATAGAATGGCAATGCAAGCCATAAAATTAGAACTGTCGAAGTGGGCGGAGAAAAAGTATGTACTGGGGGACTACAGAACGGGTTCAGACCACGCAGACCCTTAGATGATAATAATGTTACGGGTAACACTCCGTGAAAAGAGGGTTTATTCGGACGCAACCGACGGTCTTGGGCGCCAGCCAAGGTTGATAATGATGACGATGCCTCAATCGATGGTACAACCCACTGTGGGGGATAGGCCACGAACCGGGTGGTATTATGATAGAAATTTAAAATAAATTGGTTTAGAAATAAATAAGTAATAAAAATTAAAGGAAAATAAATAAATAATTGAAGATGTGAAACGAACCGATAATAAAAGAATTAAGTAGCCTATACCAAGTTAGTCAGCCTTACCTAGATAGGAGTATTAATATGAATTTAATAATTAATTAAATACAGTAAAGGATACACGTAAATTTTGAATAATAATATTAACACTAATATAATTGTGATTTTGAGACATTACTTTTTGAATTTGCTAAATCTATAATTTATTGAAGAATAAATAAATCAATCATGGAAAGATGGGAAAATATTAATAAGGCAATCTTTTTGTGTCACAAAGAAAACTATAAATTGCTCGGCAAACATTCCCGTGGCGATATCCTAACACCGTGGCTCGAAGTGAGAGTATAACTGGACTGCTTAAAGGCAGTCCTACATTGCGAAGTGGGATTTCCAAACATCGTTGTCGATGATTAGAAAAGCGCCGACACGATAATAAAAAGTGATCGATGGATTCTGGTTCATTGTAGAGGTAGCATAATGGGGATGCCGCCAGACCACATCTGTGCAACTAAAAATTCAGTTGTGTAATACGGCAACGCAGCCTTGTAAATGTTACTTCGAATTGCCGGTTAGGACAGCAGTGTCGGTTCCAAGAGTCTGCTATCGCTAGGCGAACGTCTTCTTCTTCTGCCCTCTTGTACCCCGTGTCCCACTACTGCTTGCGGCACATACCCAAATCGTACAAGGCTTTCGCGCTTGTAACACATCCCCCCACGTAGACGAAGCCCACCGGGCAAGTCAAACAGCATCTCGAGTGGTGCAGGGCTTCAAGCGGGCAACATGAGTCACTTCAGTCTTTGAAGAGCGTCGACCCTTTGAAAGGAGACGTGCTATGCGGTATGTCAATTCGCTTATACGGTCTAACACAACGCAAGGTCCAACATAGTGCGCCAGTAGTTTTTCGCACAACCCACGTTTTCTGGTAGGCGTCCACATCCACACTAAGTCACCGGGATCGTCGGCGGTCGTAACGTGCCTTCGAGCGATCTTGTGAAGCAAGAGTGCGCAAATAAGCAAGGCGGCGGGCTTCTTCTGCACGACAGATGGTCTCTGATATGCAGGCATCATCGTGGTTCAGAAATGGGAAGATCGTATCGAGGGTATAACGTGGCGGCCGAGCGTAAAGAAGAAAAAAGGGACTGTAGCCGGTAGTTTCGTGCTGGGCGGTGTTAAATGCATAAGTTACGAAAGGTAGAACGCTGTCCCAGTTCTTATGATCCGTCGACACGTACATGGACATGTTCGCGAGAGTTCTGTTGGTGCGTTCCGTAAGGCCGTTTGTTTGTAGATGGTACGGCGTAGAGTGTCGAAAACTTGAACAACACAGGCGAAGCATCTCTTCAACCACATCTGCAGTAAACTGTCGCCCGCGATCGCTAATAACGACTTTAGGATGCCCGTGTCGGAGGATGATAAAACGTAGTATGAAAACGCACACGTCGGCTGCAGTAGCCGATGGTATTGCGGCCGTCTCACAGTAGCGTGTCAGGTGGTCAGTGCACACTACGATCCAACGATTTCCGCTAGAGGACCGTGGAAACGGGCCGGGAAGGTCGATCCCGACTTGCTCGAATGGAGTCCTTGGCGGTGGCACAGGGTGTAATCTACCAGGAGGAGGACTTGTGGGACGTTTGCGACGTTGACATTCGTCAGCTAGACATGTACTGTCGCGTCGTCTGACGCATATTAGGCCAGTAAAATCGTTCTTGAAGACGGCAAAGCGTTCTAGCTGCTCCCAAATGACCGGAGGTTGGTTCGTCATGCATAGCTCACAAGATGTAAGTGCGCAGAGTTTTCGGGACCACTAGGAGATATCGTGAGCCTGTAGGAGAATAGTTCTTCTTGTACAGAAGCCCATCACGTGTGCAATAACGATTGGCTGCTGATTTCTGTTTGGCAGCAAGCAGTTTTAAAGTGTCGTCGTTTTGCTGCTCAGTCTTAAAGGTATTGAGATCAGGAAATGCTGGCTCCAAGGATACGATGTAGTGGTCAAAGTTGTCCGCGTCACAGTCCGTCGTGGGGAAGCGGTAGCCGCGACAGTCAGTCGGCGTCGGAGTCCCATCGACCGCTTTTATAGGAAACGGTGAAGTCGTACTCCTGTAGACGGAGTGTCCAACGTGCAAGCCTACCAGATGAATCACGCAGATTGACGAGCCAGCACAGCGAGTGATGGTCTGTGACGATGGTGAAAAGGCGTCCCTACAAGTATGACCGAAAGCGCTGTACTGCGAAAATCACCGCGAGACATTCTTGTTCTGTGACGGTGTAATTGCGCTCGGGCTTGCTCAGAGAGCGACTGGCGTATGCTACGACGTGTTCTTTGGTGTCGAAGCATTGAATAAGAACTGCGCCGACACCAATAGCGCTAGCATCCGTGTGCAGTTCAGTGGGAGCCAAGGAATCGAAGTGTTTGAGAACTGGATGGGACGTCAAACGGAACACACACACACACACACACACACACACACACACACACACACACACACACACACACACACACACACACACACACACACACACACACACACACACACACACACACACACACACACACACACACACACACACACACACACACACACACACACACACACACACATTCTGGGGTCCAGTCAAATTGAACGCCTTTCTGAAGCAGACACGTCAATGGATGTGCGATGTGAGCAAATCCGGGAATAAACCGACGGAAGTATGAGCAAAGGCCCAAGAAGCTTCGTAGCTCCTTTACTGAGCGAGGTTGCTGAAAGGCTTCGACCGCAGCAGTTTTTGCTGGATCAGGTCTTATGCCCTCTTTCTCCACTAGGTGGCCTAGAACTAGTGTTTGGCGTTCTCCAAAGCGACATTTCTTGGAGTTTACTACGAAGCGTGCTTTGCCTAGGCACTCTAGTACAAGATTGAGTCAAGCGTTGTGTTCACTAAACGTGCGTCCGAAAATCACGACATCATCCAAATAACACATGCAGACTTCCCACTTCAAACCACGCAGAATGTTGTCCATGAAGCGCTCAAAAGTTGCAGGCGCGTTACACAGCCCAAACGGCATCACATTAAATTCGAAAAGTCAGTCGGGTGTAACGAATGCCGTTTTTTCCTTGTCTGCCTTGAGAATCGGAATCTGCCAGTATCCGGACCGCAGGTCTACACTCGAAAAGTATGAGGCCGAAGAAAGGCAATCTATAGCATCATCAATCCGTGGCAAAGGGTATACGTCTTTCTTGGTAACGGCGTTGAGGCGGTGGTAATCAACGCAAGATCGCCATGTTTTTAACTATAATTACTGGGGCTGCCCACGGACTACTCGATTCTTGGATAACGTTTTTTTTTTTTTTTAGCATGTCACGGACTTGGTCATTGATCACCTTGCGCTCCGAAGGTGACACCCGGTATGGCTTTTGTCGCAGAGGCTGGTGAGATCCCGTGTCTATGCGATGCTGTACACGAGAAGGGGGAATGGACGGTGGAGCCTCTTGCTGGGAAAAGTCGTGGTGTTCGACTTTTGCCAGTTCCGAATATTTGCCAGTTCCTGACATTGGTTAGTGCTGAGCGATTTGTTTATCATAGCCATCATCGAAGTGTCCGTGGCGCATGCATCCGACTGGGACTCATCCGTGGCATCGAGGGCTTCTGCAAGGATGGCGAGCACCAATACTTGATGTTCACGAATAGCCGCAAGTTTCAGACCCTCCGGTAATATTGTAGGTTCATTGGAGCAATTTATCGTCCATAATACAGTACGCCCGCCGATAACCGACAGCGTACAATAGGGCACCAGAACATTCTTCTTCAGGCAACTAAGGTGAACGGGCTCTACGGTAGCGTCAAATGTTCTGTCGGTTGCAGGAGAACAGGCGACTGGGACACATTTGGCAGACAGCGGCGGTACGACGGTATCTGCGGACACACAAAGGGCACATTCGTAACACGGCGGGTGTTCCACAAAGACGGCCAGAAGGCTCGAATCTACAGTAATTTCTCCCGTTCGGCAATCGACATTGGCACCACACAGCTTAAGAAAATCGAGGCCCAGAATTACGTCATGCGTAGCATGAGGTAAAACTACAAACTCCGCATTAAACGTTTCACAACCCAGGCTAACTGCTGCACTGCACACACCTACAGGGTACAATAGTTCTCCACTCACTCCACGAAACACCTCGGCACGGTCCCACGAAAACAGCACTTTTCGTCCTAGCCGGCATTTGAATGCGTGGCTCATTACGGAAACGGTCTCTCCAGTGTCCACTAAGGCCATTGTTGAAATGCCGTCTACACGTACACAAATCTTATTTTTAAACATGCAAATTGGCGGAGGTATTTCTGTCATAATCGAAGACTGTTCAGCGGCCTCACCTCCAACGGCCGCGCTGACTAGTTTTCCGGCGAAGACGACGGGTAGCGGCGCCGGGGAGACGGTGACCGGCTTACGCGAGGAGCAGAAGGTGGTGTCAAGCTAGAGCACTGCAAATCGGCCCGGGCCCGTCCCGGGCCCGTTTTTACATTAGGTGGCCCGCCCGAGCCCGATCAAAACTTTTATGGCGAGACTCGGGCCCGGCCCGGGCCCGGAAATAATCTACGTTACCCGCCCGGCCCGGCCCGCCACCCCTTTACCTTAAGCCCGAGCCCGGCCCGAGCCCGGCTCGAAACCGGCCCGAACCCGACCCGAGACCGAAAAATACATGTTTTTCAGAGTTGAGAAGCCCGAGAATAACTTGCAAAAAGCCGGAGCCCGACCCGGGCCCGCGTCATAAAACCCGAGCCCGGCCCGGGCCCGGGTCAAAAAGCACACGCCGTGCCCGAGCCCGGCCCGAGCCCGTGAAAAAACTGCTCTACCCGGCCCGGCCCGGCCCACGGGCCGGGTCGGGCCCGGGCTTTCGGGTAAGCCCGAGCCCGTGCAGTGCTCTATGTCAAGCTCCGATCGGAAGCCGGTGAACGGTTTCGCAGTGTTCCCAGGTTCTCGTTGGACATACCCCGTGTATATGTGTACGCACCGCCAACGCGTTGCTGGCCAGATGTTGTTGATCGGTCGTACCTCGGCGGCTGGCGGCGTTGTGGGGCCACGTTGCAGTACCTGGCGATGTGGTCCTCGATACCACAATTGTAGCACAAGAGCCGAGGACGTTCGACGAAATGCCGCTCAAAGCGCTCAGCCGGCAGAGGTCGTGGAACAGGGTACAGCACCCCAGTACGTTGAACAGGAGCCGTTCGCCTCTGTGCATCACGGCTGGAGTGAAAGCGTTGCCCATACCGCTGCTCTGACGGAAACATCTCCAGATGTGGCCACGTCGTTCCAGCCACATCGACGTCCGTGACACACACAGACGGTGGCAAAGTAGCGCAGGGTGCTGTGGGCGCCGAGTGATAGATACACTGGGTACGTAGCCGGCGGTTGAGCTGTGTTGCACACTAGTTCATTGTGTCGCCGCAGTTATTCGCGTACTATTTCCCGGATAGTAACAGCAAGGTCGGTGGATGGACTCGTATCGACGCTGGCGACAGTTGTCACGTTTGCCAGTCGTCCAAATTTGGGCGTAATGCGACGGGTCTTCAACGTCTCAAATGTACGGCAGTGACGCAAGACATCTGAGACGGACGTGAGGTCTTCTCTCCCTATCAGAAAATTGTAGACGTCTTCTGCGATGCCTTTCAGAAGATGTCCGACTCGGTCGTCCTCAGACATCCGCGGGTTTATGATCTTGCACAACTTGAGTACTTCTTCTATATAGGTAGTGCATGTCTCTGTTGCAGTTTGAGCTTTTTGGGCAAGTGTTCTCTCCGCGCGTTTCTTTTTGGCATCAGTGTCATCAAAAGACTTCCCTGTTTCTTCAACAAAGAGTTCCCATGTTGTTAAAGACTCTTCGTGGTTCTCGAACCACATCAATGCGGTTTCTCTCAAAAATAAGACGACGTTGTCAAGCTTCGTGAGCGAGTTCCAGTGGTTATATCGGCTCACCCGATTACAGTGCGTAAGCCACTCGTCCAGGTCTTCTCCCGCTCTTCCCGCGAACGAGCGTGGTTCCATGTAATGGTGTGCAAGAGCAACTGGCGTTGACCTTTGCGCGGTTGCAACTGGCTCCGGGTCTGGTCCTCCGTTTTGTGGAATGATGAATGTTGTCGGCGAGAGACCGGCTAGACGGCGGCTCCGGCGAAGTTCAAGCGGTTGCGACTCCGTAGTACGGTGACGTCGTGTACCCCGCACCTCCACCACTCTGTTACGGGTAACTCTCCGTGAAAAGAGGGTTTATTCGGACGCAACCGACGGTCTTGGGTGCCAGCCGAGGTTTGTCTTGTCTTGTTTCCTTAACATTGGCGCACACCCCCTATGGGGGATTGGCCAAGAAGCAGGCGGTTTCAACTAGGTTTATGAGAAATTTTACAAAAACTTAATCTGAATTTGAGATTTAATCTTAATTTTGAGACAAAGCAATTTTGTCATAAAGAAATGAAATAATAGGAATAATTCATAATTCTATAAATTCAGCAAGGTAACCTTTTTGTATCTCTAAGGAAATTGTAAACTGCAAGAAAAGCATCCCTGTGACTGTGTCCCAGTGAAGTCGCCCCAAAGGAGAGAATGGTTGGTGAGGTTAATAATAAGCCAAGTTTTCGAAATGCAATTTCTAAGATTTTTCTTTCTCTTAAAATCGGCGGCACGAAAGGAAAAAATTCTCAATGGATTCGGATTCATTGCAAAAAGAACATAAAGGGGATACAGCGAGACCAGACCTGTGTAAGTTAAGATTGAGTGGCGGTATACGGCACCTCAATTTTGTAATGGTAACTTCCAATTGCCTTGATGTACACCAATTATTATTCCATGAGAAGCAAAGATGGTGGAAATCAGAAGACGATGTTAAAATAGATTTTGCAGTATTTTTCGACATAGAGAAATTTCTGCCAGCCGAGGTTCTGCTATCGCTAGGCGAACGTCTTCTTCTGCCCTCTCGTACCCCGTGTCCTACTACTGCTTGCGGCACATACCCAAATCATACAAGGCTTTCGCGCTTGTAACAATATGTTTGTACTAACTCAGTGCATAGAGATTTCAGTAGCTCACAATATACCTTTATTGATAGCATTTCTAGATATTAAAGGAGCCTATGCCAACGTAGACGAGGAATTGTTATGGGTTATTCTTAAGCACGAAGGCATAGGTGAAGATTTCGTAGAGCTGCTGAGGGAGCTATATAGGGACTACCGAGTACAAGTTGTGTACCATGGTCGAAAAGGTAATGAAGTGGTGGGAATTCCCCATGGACTGAAGCAAGGATGTCCTCCGTCTCCGTTATTGTTCACGCTTTATGTTAAGGGCATAGAAAGACGACTGGAAAACAGCCAATTAGGGTTTGACTTATACTACATGCGTAATAGACAAATAGTGCAACAGAAGGTCTCCGGACTGATGTCTGCGGGCGACATAGTGCTACTAGCGGCTAACAACAAGTCATTCGACAGCAAGTCATACCCGTAGTCAAGTAATATGAATACCTCGGCGCATACATAAACGAAGGAAAGAATAACTCAAGCACCCACCAAGACAATCTGAAAATAATGGGGAAGCGGAATGCAGCAATAATGAAACATAGAGCACTGTGTGGCCACAATAAATATGAAGTTGTGCGTGGAATCTGGAAAGGAGTAATTATGCCAGCGCTAACGTTCACAAATGCCATTCTGTGCTTTCGGATATCGTGTCAGGGCTGGAAGTTAAGCAGAATCGATAGGCCGTCTGCCTTTGGGAGCCCACCGTAATACACCACAAATGAGGCAGTGCATGATGACATTGCGTGGGCCTCGTTTGAAGTCACAGGAGTGCTGAGAAAAATCAGTTTTGAAAAAAGACTCAGGAATATGGATGAAAATAAATGAGCGGCTAAATTGTACAACTATCTGTGCCTGAAAAGCGCGGACACAGAATGTAGAAAGAGGTCGAGGAAGTTATCAATAAGTACAGCGTAATTGAAAGTCTAAATAGACAAGCAGGAGTCATCAGAAAGAACGTGAGAGATACGGAGATATTGAATTAGATGCAAAGAATGGAAACAAAAAAGACCATGGAGATTTACAAGAATGAGAAGAAAGAAATTAGAAGCGAAACTTTGTACGATATAACTCGAGGGGAAGTGCCTTGTTATTTGAGGCTAGAGCTAGTTGCCTAAGGACAAAAACATACCGGACCAAATACTCACAACAAGATGAGGCATCGATATTCTGCAGCAAAAATCTGGAGCCCAATCAGCCCATACTAATGAAATGAGAAGGGATTCACCCATCGAGACCCGTAGGTAGCGCTCGCCGGTCAGCAGTCAACCGGTCAGCAGTCAAGATAAGCACGAGACCTTTAGAGTATTGATGGTAGAAATGCAAGGAAGAGATTGATACGACCGTATCGGTTGCAGGCATAGGTAGATAGAGAAGTTTTGGGGAAGAGAAAAAATATTAACGAGATGTATACAAAAAAGCTAGAAAGCATGTATAGCATACCTGAGAAACTGAAGCGGAGTAGTTTACTATTGGTCACCGCCCCCTTTTAAGGGAGATATCAATAAACTATCATCTTCATCATCATCATACCATTATCAACACGGTGCGTTCGTGCACTCACACAAAGCTTCGCTGTATAGATTCCAACTCGTTGGATCTGCTCCGTTTCTTTTTTAAACGCAGCTCTTGCATTAAGCATCGGCCTCGGCATCGGCGTAACCGGCACAACGAACGACCGGAGTGCAGCGGAGGATAAAGACTGTGCTAGCGGAGAGAGCAGGAAAGCGGAGGAGGAGGGTACAGTGGAAGCATGAGGCGGAAAGCTCCACGGCGGTGACCGACTGCGAGATGGCGCCATAGTAGCGTGCGCCATCACCCGGTAGCCGATGACGTCATTACTAAGGCAGGAGGTGAGTGCGTCATCCTATACCATACATGAAAACAAAGCGCTGGCGTGGGCTTTCGACCCACTGCGACCCGCCGCGGTGGCTCAGTTAGTTAAGGCGTTGCGCTGGTGAGCACGAGGTCGCGGGATCGAACCCTGACCGCGGCGGCCGCATTTCGATGCAGGGGAAACGCAAAAAACTCCCGTGTGCTTGCGTTGTAGTGCACGTTAAAGAATCCCAGGTGGTCAAAATTAATCCGGAGCCCTCCAATACGGCGTGCCTCATAAGCAGAACTGGTTTTGGCACGCAAAACCCCAGAAAGAAGAAAGAAGGTCCGACTGTGCTTGCGCTATTTTATCGACTCAGCCGCCGCTGGAGAATGCTCTCCACGTGAGCCATGAGTTCCCACGTTCACGCTTTCTTTCTGAACAATCAGCGACGCAACCGGTGCAGTTCAAGATACCTAAAGAGCTGCGCTAAATTTCGCATTAGGGAGTATCGTAATCGTCGGCGAATTTTAGAGCGCAGCTCTTAGGCGCCCGTTCCTGCGTGGACCGTCGGCGTCGGCATTGTCTCTCGGTGTAACCGAGTGAACGATCCCAACGAAGAATGAAAGAGCGAACGCGGAGAGCAACGTGCGATGAAAGACATCGATAGCGAAGAGAGCGGAGGAGGGGGGTATGGCGAAAGCGTGACAAGAAAAGCGTAGTGCCGCGCAAGACGGGCAACGACCGCTACGAGATGGCGCCAGAGTAGCGCGCCATCGTCTGTTCACTGATGGCATGCGGCTGAGCGCGTTCAACGATACCATATATGGAAACAAAGCGCTGCATGAGTGGAGCTCTGTCTGCGGCGGCTGCTGCGGATCGCGCCCACACGTCAGCCACGCGCTGCCTCTCGCGACCTCCCGATTAGCGAGGCAATCGCGCCACACTTCGCTCAGTGTGCAACGTGTCTCTCGAGACATTGTCCGTGCCAGCCAATAGATCCCGAAATGAAAGCACGTATGAATCTGCGCTGAAATTTCGCATTATAAAGTGTTGTAATCGTCCATTATTTTTTAAAGAATTTCTTATCATCCTGGTGAAACTGTTGCTTAGATGGGTTAGATTACTATAGTCATAGTGTTTGTATTATATCAATTTATTGCATTTCTATGGTGTTTCCTCCTTTTGTTCATTCTCCTCTTTTGTAATCTTGTTTTCAATTTGTACGCTGAGAATAGTCGGCCGTACAGTGAGAAACGAACGCTTTAAACACCACGCGAGAGGTGGCTGGAATACATCTTTAACGCTATTTAAAATGAAGATTTCCCCTTATCGAATAAATAATCGATTGATTGATGCTGATGTTGATATTGATATTGTTCTTCTTGTTGTCATTGTTATCAAAATAAACGTGCTCAGCAAAGAACGGGTGTTGCGGCGATTCACTATTCGCCTTTTTTTCCTGCTTTTTTTATAGCTAGCACGTAATCTTAATGGTCCACCTCAGAAAATTGATAGGGGACAGATCAGTGTGGGCATTCTGTAATTACTTTCTATTATAGTGTTCCAGAAATATGAATAATCTTTCAATTCCTTATTGCGTTACATTTACCGTCATGTCGCCAAATGAATAAAAAGCTCTGTCCTGTGTCCTGCTTCTTTGTAAGTCTCAGGTTCCATCTTTGCAGCGCACGGAAATCCTTAGTATTTCAAGCAGTCCGGGTTGTCTGTTTATTTTTATTTTTATTTAGAGGATTTGCCACAAGGAATAAGACAATAGGGAAATCAAATACGAGATAAGAAAAGCACGCAGCCCTCCAATTTCCAAATCATCTTGGCATTTTGTTACACCAAGTTATTTTCTCCAGATCAGCAGCTTCGAGAGCCAGGGACAAAAATGGCTGTAACCCGAGATACCAGAAAGCAATGAGGTTTGTCAAGAAGATAACACTTTTTCAAAGGAAAACGCAGTTTTTTTTTTTTTAATAAGCTCGTGCTCTGCAATGACGGATTCGTATAGTAATTTTTTATACTACGCTTGATTTTCGAACACGGTTAGCTCAGTATGTTGTAGACAGCGCTATGTATTTAGTACCAACATGCCCTCAAGATTTGTTCTTCTTCTTTTGGGGATTTTATGTGCCAAATTAAACCAGTTCTGATTATGAGGCACGCCGTAGTGGAGGGCTCCGGATTACTTTTGACCACCTGGGGTTCTTTAACGTGCACTACAACGCAAGCACACGGACGTTTTTGCAATTAGGGATTCGATCCCGCGACATCATGCTCAGCAGTGCAACGCCTTGGCTAACTGAGCCACCACGGCGGGTCCCTATAGATTCGTGATTAGGAAGTGGTGACTTCCTTTCAAGGATAAATGGAAGGCACAAACACAGAAATGAAATGGCTCATTTTGCGGGTACAGAGTTGACTTGTAGAGCAACAACAATTATATTAGAGAAATGTTGAAATTGGGCGCTGCAAAAGAGAAATGAAAAGAGACGGGTTTTACCGGAACCTGCTAGCTAGCTAATTCTTGTTCACGGATGCAAAGTTTACTTTGTATAGTTCTAACAGGATGTACCTTACTAAATGACTTGTATGATGATGGTCATGTCTGTCCTGTTGGAACTATACAACGCAACTTTGCATCAGAAGCTAGAAGTGTCAAACTTTTACACAAACTCTGTGCTTAGAAATACAAGTCTAAACGATAAAATATTTTACAGAATTTCTGTAACTTGTTTTACAATGGTAGACTGTTTTTGGTGATGCAGAAATTGACAGTAATGTTATCCTGTTGGTAGGTTGCTGAGCTTCTGTATAACAAAGTGTATCGGTGATTTAACGAACACATAAGCAGAAATATTTGTTGAACAAAAAGCATGCCATTTGGGCATTTCTTTCCAATACGTTTCTGTAACCATTTTGCATAGTGTATTAAGCGCCCACAAAGTTCCCCGCTTCTCTAGGACCAAGAGAAATGACAGCGATTTCGTGTTTAGGGGAAATGGAGCTCATTCTACAGGTGAAGTTCGAAGTTTCCATAGGTTTCAGTGAATAGCTTTTACTTTATTTTAATCCTGGAAAGAAGAGGTTAACTATATGCTTTGAAAATATTTATACAACCCTTGTTTGTTCCTTATTTTTACACCTTATATCGGTTATGTTTAGGCAAAGTTTATTAAGTACGGGTTAATTGCTGCCTTTGCAAAAAAAAAAAAAAAGCACACGCTAGCACAACGCGAAAGACGAAGCACGTAACTGACACACTAATACAACGCGCAAGACAAAGCACGTAACTGAATCGTCACCGAGTCAAATCAGCGCGTACAGCGCGTCGTAATTGCAGCCTCCGCGATCATTTTCAGAAACATTTTCAGAGCTAATTGCGGAGGCCACGCTCCGCTGTGCTGAGTACGGTGAACGCCACCTGCTTCTTGATGCCAGCGTCCCTTCGAATGCTGGCATCGAGGCGTCGTAGTGCTGAGACCACCGAAGCGTTCACTGTCGGTGCGCGTTAGTGTCATAATGCAGTACTTCTCTTTTCTGCTCGTAGGCGGCGGCACCGCCCCGAGCAAGAGCGCGGGTACACGGAGGAGTGTTAGATATATAAGGCGCGTCTGTGTAGCTCTCTGCAAATGCGTTTGTGGCGCAATGGGTTAAACGCTCGGCGATCTATCGTCGCGGACCGAGAGGTCGTTGGTTCGATTTCCAAATTTTGCATGTTTGTGGAACTTTTTCTTCTGGTTTCTTTCTTTGTATTATGTTCGTGTATGTTCGTGTGACGTATTTCCGTGACGGAAATACGTCAGTGAAGTCTTGGTGGACCCCGGCATAAAACACTTTCGTGTTAAAAAAAATTCTGCGTTCAAGCACCCCGGAGCATTCCGAGTCAGTTTTACGAATGGTGCAAAATTCACCACACTGCCCTAGAGTCCAGCGCTCTATAAATTCCACTGAGCTCACCCGTTAAAAAAAAAAAAAAAGTTGGGGGCAGGGGGGGGACCACTGTGCGAGACCACCGTGAAAGATTAGTGTGCGAAGTTCAATGCATGTCTATTAAATGCGCAGTCTACGAAACTGCTCTTTACCAGGTGGGAAAAATTGTCATATGACCGTTATTGACTATGTTTCCTCATATCTCGAGAGACCTGCACGTCACACCAACTTTTATGTTCGGTGGCCACGGCAAATTGAGAGCAAATGGGGGAAACTTTGAGATATATGTGTGCGTCAAGTTGAACTAGGGCCAATGCTCTTTTGATGTAAAACGTATGTGGATGAATTGCTGCTTTTGTAAAAGAATTACTTAGCAAGTGCTCGAAAGCCTTTTTGCGGTTATGCTTTCTAATGGGCCATTCATATGCGGGCAACGTTTTAAGTATGTTATTGAATTACGGGCAATTAAAGTTCTTATTGTAACTGGCCAATAGAACCAGCTCTGGAAAATTGAGTTGTAATTCTGCAAGGTCGCACAAGCCTGCTACTTTTTTTTTTCATTTAAACTCGCCAGTAAGGCGCTTTTTACATCCGTGATGACCTGGCTTCGAATGGGTCGTAAACCACCGAAAAGGCGGGATGACGCTCAATTGATTCCCTCACTACTGCAGATGTCTCGTGAAACTCCGTTTTTTAGGTTGTAAAAGCGAAGCTTTATCTACAATTGGGGCGTGGACTACTTTGCAGTAATTTGGTCAAGTGAAAATAGCCCCAGACAAGATGCAGAGCGCCAGCGCCAACTCGGCAAGGTTTATGCACAAACTGCGCCAGAGCTTTATTGCAGTGGAATACGGCAGGTGTGCTCAGCCGCAATAACTGAAATACCTTGCTTTCAGATAAACGTTGCAGATTGCAGCTGACAAGCTTTCTTGAACCCATGAACTTGTAAAGTTACACGAGGAAATGTAAAAGCAAACCAATCACACCAGATAAAATTCAACAGGGATGTACAAAGCCTGCAGGATAACTTTGTATTAGTGAACGATGGATGCATTGAGTGTACGAGCCGCTCCCACAGCCCTGTACAATAGCTATACAGTTTCTCCAATCCTGCTCGTTGATCTTGGCGTTTTCATTTCAAACGTGTATTTCTCCACTACATAAACCGACGCTGCTACACCTGTTCTTCAAATCAGCGAACAAACGGTAGAGAGTACGGTGCTTTTCAATAAATGTAGCGCCGAAGAGATTTTTTCAAAAAGGACCTAACAATAATAAATATAAAAAGCCGGATATTTCATTTACCCAACTACCCCTCAATTAAGCGTTTTCCCTCCGCTGGGGCGATGCCGATAGCAATGCTTTGCCCATTGCTTCTTTCCTATATTTTTCTTCTTTCCTCGGTGCAACAATGATAACCTTTAAAGTGTGGGGTTGCACAAAGGTGTCGGAGATCGACAAAAGAACGGTGTGCAGGACGGCCTGGACGAGTTAACAACCGCCGCTTTCCCGTCTGCTAGAAGATTAAAGTTGTGCGCATGCGTGTGCACGCGTTCGCTCGAGAGTAACTAATGGTTGCGGACGACCACGCAATGGCTGGCGCCTACAGGCTGTCGCGTAGTCTGTGACGTCATTGGAGGCGGCAAGAGGGTGCCTCGAATGTCGAAGGAGTGAGCGACCGATGTTTAATGCGAGACTGTGGGCTCTTTGCCGCACGCAACGCGATAATATTTGACTGGCACGTTTACGGCAGCGTTGCCTACATATGGCGAGAAGTTTCTTGGCATGTTGAACCAAAGCCACCTTTAGAACAAAATAAGGCCTGTCCACTTCGCCGTGACCTTACAGGCCTTGCCCGACGTCCCGACAGACACCGGCGCTGTCGCTCACGGCTTCCGGGAGCGGTATGCTCGCTTGCAGTGTGTGATCGACAATATATGATATAAAGGCCGCGACAGTTGAATTCTTCAAAATTAATTGCGTGCTTTTTAACCTTTGTAGATAACTATTCGCAATAAAAAACATGCTTGTACTTACGACGACTAGACATGTTATTGTCTGAATTTCAGAGCTATAAATTATAAAAACGCAAACTAGATTCCTTAATCAAGTTACGCTGGAAGAGCTCCATTCTTGCGAGGAATAAGGTGGTCATCATATATCCTAATATAAATGCCCATTCTATCTGTATTATTTATCGCAGTTGTGCTTTCAAGCCATCTCATTATACGTCTCTCGTGATGACCCGCATTGCCAGGTGTAACGTGTAATATAGAATAGTTTATGGGATCTGGATACAGAACAACCTTTCGCCCTAATATTTGCTGCATTCCTAGGAAGTTAATTATGTCCGAGGCTTCCTTTAATATTATGTGGCGGTTAATTCATCCTTTATGTTGTTTCTGCTGATTCCTACCTTTTCATTTGCCGGATCTCGAAAAGTAAACGCGGCAGAATTGGAACATTCGTAAAGCGTTCTGCACCCCATTGTTAGCGGCTACTGTGTAGTCTGTAATAGAGCGATTGCTTTTCGCGAACTATATTAACGACTTGCCCAGCCTCCTTTCATCCTACATAGATTTATATGCTGATGATTGCCTGCTTTATGGGGAAATTTTTAAACCCAGCAGATGAAGAAATTTTGAATTTGGGCTTTTATAATATTATTACAGTCAATGTAACGGCAGGAGTGGAAGACGAAGGAGTGTTAGCGGAGAAGACGAGAAAGAGAACGCTTTTGCCCGTTGGAGTTGTAAAATTTCTCATGCCATATTTAATTTTGTAATGGAAACAAAGAGACTGCCATGCTAATTTTTTTTTATCACAACAAAAATATTTGCTTCAAATTTTAAGATGCTATAGCATGAAAATTAATATTAACGATTATAATTCATTGATTATCTCATTCTTAAGTAAGAAAATCCCCATTTAGGTATCCTTCATTTTTCTTCCCACTGCCGCCCGATTCATGGCCAATCCCCCATAGTGGGTTGTGCTATATCTACAGGCACCAAACCAAACCAAACCAATCTCATAAACATAGTTGAAACCGCCTGCTTCTTGGCCAATCCCCCGTAGTGGGTATGCGCCAAAGTTTGGGAAACAAGACAGGACAAGACAAGGCTCGCCCTGAAGCCTGTTCAATAAACCCTGTTTTTCTCGCATCGTAACAGTTTAGGTAGAGGTGCTGGGTACTTGAAGCAACGACGGACCCGGGGCCATTTATTCTTCGCCGGAGTCTTCACCTCGCCGGACTGCCACCTTTGCCTTTTAACATGCCCAACGAAGGAGACGCCCAGGGACCGCTCCGGGATCAGTGCCTGCTAGTACGTGGCGCTACTACCGAGAACCTCGGGTTTCCGTAGGGAAAGCAGGTGAAGATGTAGACGAGTGGCTCAAGCATTACCAACGAGTAAGCAAGTCCAACGACTGGAACACTACCGACCAACTAGCCAACGTTGTATTCGCACTCACCGACACTGCCCTGGTGTGGTTTGAGCATCACGAGGAATTATTAACGACGTAGGAACGTTTCGTTCATGAGCTAAAGGAATGTTTATGAGGTAACCGAATGTCGTAACAATATTACTAATTGGTGCGAAAAGTGGCAGGTGGAATTAAACACAGCTAAGTCTAAAAGATGAGTTCCTCGCCGCCGCGAGAGCGACTCAACCTGCACAATCAACAGCATCCAGCTTGAATCTGCATCCTCTTACCGTTATCTTGGCCTAGAAGTAACGCAAACATTATCTTGGGCACCTCACAACACACAGATAGTGAGAAATGCAAACCTCACTTTAGGGTATCTTCGACGCAACTACAGCAATGCTATTGTTTCTCTCAAATTACTATTTTACAAAACACTAGTACGCTGCAAACTAGAATACGCCGCTCCTGTTCGGGAATAAAATCATGTCACCTTAAGTAATGCAATAGAACTAGTACAAAATAAGGCTGTCCGGTTTAGCATTTCTAAGTACACTAGAACTGCAAGCGTAACAGCTGTGAAGTTAAGTCACTCACGACCTTGTCTGTCCTCATGCAGAATTGTCTTTCGGCTCTGCCTTTTCCACAAAGTGCGTGATCACCCTTCTTTAAGCAACGAAATGCTCACGATGCCTACCTACCGTGCATCCCGTGCCGATCATCCAAATAAGGTTGGCTACATTCGGCATAGTACTAATACTTTCATAAACTATATACTTTTTACCATGCACTACAAAGGACTGGAATCATCTACCTGCTGATATAGCAACAATAACAGACGTTTCACTTCACAGGCGCACTGCTTGCATTTGTTAGGAGTGATGCTGCTTGAAGGTTTTACTATGACCGTTTCACTCGTATAGTATATGATTATTGATGTTATTGCTGTTATTTCTGGCACATGTAATCCTGCATGTTGTTGTTACTAGCTTTTGTATTTATTGTACTTTGTCGCGTGTGTGATTTTCTCCTACAATTTATTGTTCAGCATTCCCACTCCCCTCTATAATGTTTCGGCGATTGATGGTACCTGAAATAAATAAATAAATAAATAAATAAATAAATAAATAAATAAATAAATAAATAAATAAATAAATGTTGTGTTAAACGGACATCCACATAACCCGAAGCAAATATGCTTTTATGGAATGCAGTTTTCCTGAAATGGTTTGCTGTTTTCCGGAAACACCTGTGCCTTAATTCTTGTATATCTTTTACAGGCATATCAGCAAGCCCTAGGCAATTTCTTCTTCCAAGTTAAATTTTCTGGCACGTTTATGGATCTACAGTGCTGACATGACGTGCACAGTATCATTGCTTTGTCATTGTTGCTTACGACACCGACGACGGCGGCCCTTATTATTATTATTATTATTATTATTATTATTATTATTATTATTATTATTATTATTATTATTATTATTATTATTATTATTATTATTGCGGTTGTGATTCTTATCAATATTACTAGTACTGCTACTGCTGCTATTATCATAACCATTATTACTACTATTGCAAGAGATTCCCGTACCTCCCTCAATTTTTTGCATCCATCCGTCTTCCTTTATACTGAATAAAGTATAAAGGAAGACAGTGGGGTGCAATAGCACAACTAATTCAAACAGCATTTCGATGTATCGTGTGTAGAACTTCCAACAGAACTCGTCTCCAGATGACTGTCGACGATGATGGGAACAGTATTCGAGCAATATAACGACAGACCGCATTCCCGAAGTCACGTTTATTTAACACGCGTAGTGGAAATTGTGAGCGTTTGTTGCCTCGGCTATATGCCACATACTATATACGATATCCTCCCACTTTGCTATGGCACTCGCTTGCCAACGTCGCCCGTAAGCATGGAGGCATGATGACGACTGTAGTGACGCACACCCAATTGACGATGGAATGACAAAGAGAGAACGATATCGATGGAACGACAAATGAGGTTTAACGACGACGACATGACTGGCAGTGAGATTGTTAACTTATACGATGGTGTAACGACAACGAAATGAGGACAAAATATGATGACTGCATAGCGACGTGGCGACGACAGTATAACGAGAACCAGAGGTAGAAACTGGAATGATGACGATGAATCGACGACGAGAGCATGACGACGGCGCCATGACAACGGATGCACGATGGCGACTGTCTCGCGATTGACGGCGGGACAAAACAGGCCTAATCACGAATGACGGACGACAGTATGATTATAATAGAGTGACGTAAACGGTTGACATCAATGGGACGACGAAGGCGGTATGGCGACGACGACTTTACGACAATGAGAGGACGTTATACTGAAGTGATTACAATCATAAAATGACCGCGTAGCGACGACCGTGTAACGACCATGGCGCGACAAAGCTGGAGTGAGATGACAAAGCAAGATGGGACAAGAGTGAGTTGACAAAGCTGGAACCAAGACGATGCAACGATCACGACAGCATCACCAACACCAGCCCATACGTTGTGGCCCAAGCTATTAGACAACTTGGGCCACTGGGTCGTGGTAGAAGACGTGAAGCCATGACGAGACTAAAATCACGAATTACGACGATGGAATGACCATGACGGTATCACGACCAGGAGCACGTATACGAGTAGCCAAAGCAAGTCGACAACTTGGGACACTGCGTCCGCATAACAGGATGGATATGAAGAGGGTGGATATGGTTCTCTATGAAGCGCAGCGCTTCATTCTTGTTGGGGCTAGAGAAGGCCCTCCCGATAGGGCCACTTAAAAACTGAGAAAGCGTATACAGGTGAAGTGGCTATCGATATGGAGCCATTGAAATGTCGTTTCAATTTGTCGGCAAACATCTGGTAGACAGCCTCTCGGCGCCGTTCATTCGTTAGCCATTTATACACAAACGACTACTTGTAACCGACGGCAGCTAACGTTCACGTTTCTTGAAAAGGCGACCAAACTTGTAATGTAACCTAATTAAAAGCTACATACCATTCAGCCCTAAATATACTGTTCAAGAACAGACGTATCACAAGAACTGACGTATATGGGTCGCGCAATAATAAATAGATAGTAACATATGCCTCTAACAAGCAACGAACGTGTGACCATATCAAAACAGTAATAAACTTCACTAAGCAAAGAATTGAGCAGAAGCTCTTACCGCCAATGAAGGCCACCTATAAGCGGTCGGGCTTTCAAGAGATGTGTGCAAATCTGCAAGCCTGCCATGCTCGGGTTATCGAAGTGTAACAACTGAACGCAAATTGTGGATAAGACGTAACCCCTTTATACCTGTTTTTATCCCTTTGAACTCTGTAGTTCTCGCCAAATTTAAGCTTTCAAAGCT
>NC_051155.1:234536115-234565639 GCF_013339745.2 Dermacentor silvarum
TGTCTGTTCATATATACGACCCTCGTATATATATACCAGATAAAAGCGATTCTGGGTCCGGGTAAATATTCACAGTGCAGTAGACGCGCTTATTAAGCGTATGAAGCGGCCTTCATCAGTCTGATGAAGGACGGACCCTGGCCGAAACGTCACGAAACCGCTGCATACGCGCGTCTACGTCACTGTATATATATATATATATATATATATATATATATATATTGTAAATGGGGTTTATTTGGGTCGTAGAGCGGCAGCGAGAAACGCAGCACCAGCAGGTAGGGCGTAGCCAGAGAGCGAACTGGGTACGAGCCACACGATTGCAACGGGGCTGTTCAGCGTGCCGATCTTCTTCCTCACAATCACCCCCCGGTATGGAAGACTAGCCATCCTGGCGACCTAGGGAGAGTGCAGTGGATCGTAGTACGGCTTGAGCCGCTCAATGTGTACACTCTCTCGCCCGCGACGACGGAGATCGGAAGATGGCGACACGGGTTCAACCACGTAATTAACTGGTGATGTTTGCGCAACCACGCGGTAGGGCCCGTGGTACTTGGGAAGGGGCTTTGACGAAAGACCAGGAGCAGCGATAGGCGGGACCCAAAGCCACACGACGGAGTCGATGGCGAAAGGGTGACGAGGTCGTTTGAGGTCATGACGCTGTTTTTGGCGACACTGTTGAGCAGACGTCGACGAACGGGCAAGTTGTCGGCATTTCTCGGCGTGCTGAGCGACCGTAGCAACAGGTGAGCAGTCGGCAGGGTCCGGCCGGTATGGGAGAACCGTATCAATGGTGCTGGAGGGCTGGCGGCCGTAAAGCAGAAAGAATGGTGAGAACCCGGTAGTGGCTTGGAAGGCAGTGTTATATGCGTATGTGACAAAGGGAAGTACAGCATCCCAGTTGGAATGGTCGGACGCCACATACATTGATAGCATGTCACCAAGAGTTCTGTTGAACAATATATATATATATATATATATATATATATATATATATATATGAACGAGAAGAAAGAGACCCGAAGGGTCCGATTTTTGTTAATCGTACCATAAGAAGCCAACAAAGAAAGACACCAAGGGCAATATAGGGAAAACTACTCGTACTTACTAATTGAAATAAAGAAGTGATAAATTATATGAAAATGAAACTGGATGAAAAAGATGGTCAGCCCTTCACCTGTCATGAAAATGGGGGTAAGCGAAGCTTGTCGTGTGTTTCTTCGGTGTTCCTCGGAACGAATTGCACTGACGAGTACCAGGTTGTGCTCGAACCACTATCAGTCACACACACTGCATCTGGCTCTGAAGTTCCGGTTGAGAAACTCGCATTGAAACCTGGCCGTCGCACCGGGGAAGTTGGCGCTAGCGTTGCCGAGGCGTGCACCACCATTGTCGAGTTCCTGGAGGGCAAGACGAGGCTGTCACAGCGTTCCGCTTCGTTTGCCCTAAACTCAGGGCCGGCGGCTGTTCGCTGACGTCTGGCCTCAACATCGCGCTCCCGCAACTCGGGGTCCGCGGCTCTTCGCTGACGTTTCGCCTGAGCTTCGGAAGCCATCATGCTAGAATCGGCACATCGACGATGACACTTTCCCGGGCGAGGTTGCGGCGCCGTCGCTCAAACGCAGCCTGCTCCTCATCAGAACACACCACGTGGGGCCTTCCCAACCGGGCGCCGAGACTGATCTGAGGTGAGGGAAGCCCGGTAGAGCGCGCGCCAACCCCCTTTCCTCCCCTTTTCGTCCCAAACCACCCTGATTGGTCGCGCGCGTCACGTGATCCGGCACCGGCGCAGCTGGAATCCTGCCAAACAGGTCTTTGGGATAAGCGGATTTTCTTTTTTTTTTTTTTTTGCGTGACGCCACCGACACTTGTGTGACAATACAAGCTTCGCTTGAAAAATCTGTCAGCCCTTCCACTGGGGTGGAAAACGAAGACCAGCGAAGCTGTACTATGGTGGGAATTCTGTATTTCCAATTATGACTGTGAATATGTGATGGTGTAATTGGTTATTTGAACTATTAAAGAATAAGAAATATACATGATGCGGTGGTTTTCATTTATTTAGTGACCACAGGAACCATGGCCTTATGGTCACTATGGTACACCGCCATAGGGTGTACGGCAAAGGTTGGCACGTTCTTCATAAACCCGTCACCAACGCCGCGTGCGTTCTGCGCGAACGCGGGCAAAACGCCGCCGCCGTTGACAACAGTTGTGCGCGTTGTTTGTGTGACGTCACACAACCGCTGTCAAAACGCTGGCTACGTGACGGAACGGCTAAACGCCGTTGTCGACACGGTTAGGGGAGAGGCGGGCGAGAGATGATGATGGTGATGATGATTTATTGGCATCCCCTTTGAAACGGGGCGGCGACAAATAGTCACCCAGCCTGCTTGATACATGTTCTTTATCTAGCATTTTTGTATACCTCTCATAAATCTTTTTTTTTTTAAATTACCTTGTACCACTACCTATGATTTTAAGAGATCAGGCCGTATCAATCTTTTCCCACCTTTTTTCTCCACCAGTACTCTAGTCGTCTCTTGCTTATCTCTACGGCTGATCTGTGGATGTTTCCTTTCCCTTAAAAGCCAAGCGCTTCTGGGAGTTGCTCGTTACCTACGGTTCTCGCTGGGTGGATCCCGTCGCATTTCATTGGGATGTGCTGAGTGGTCTCTGGATCTTTACTGCAGCATACACATGCCTCATCTAGTTCCGAATATTTGCTCGGGTATGTTTTCATCCTTAGGCAACCAGCTCGAGCCTCAAATAGCAAGGCACTGCCCTTTGTGTTATCGTACAGATTTTCCCTTCTAATTTATTTCTTTTCATTCTTGTAAATCTCTATGGTCCTTTTATTGCGATAGCAATTATATGGACACTCCAAAGCGGATTTCTTCCGTCGTCGTCGTCGTCACCGTCGCCGTCCCCGTGAGGTTCCGCATGACGTCAACGGCGATGAAATCGTCGGCCGCGCTCCGGATGCTGTATGTGCGAGTGAAAGGACGCGAGGGAGGCGCGCTGTCACGGGGAGCGAACGCACGTCAGAGAGCAAACGCGCGTTCTGCGCCGTGCTCCCTGAAGGACTGCAGAATCAAGCATGTCTTTCCTCCTTTCCATATATAGAGAGCAAACGCGACTTTTTCCGTCGCGCGAAAGGCTGATGGGGGGACGGGAGGGAGGGAGGGGAGGTGACGTTTAGCTGCGGCACCAAATGCGTATTTATATAAATACGCGTTGACAACAGTTCTGCGCGTTGCTGGTGCTGCTGCATGTCCAAGTTCATACAGCTGATAAAAATACTATCCTTACTCCGTATAGCTCTCTACTAATTTGCTATGCCAATTGATGGTACGCCTTTCGGGTGAAACTGCGGCAATTTTTATTGCGATAGCAATTATATGGACACTTCAACAGAATTTCTGCCGTCGGCGTAGCCGTCACCGACGCCGTCGCCGTGAGGTTCCGTATAGATAAAATCATCGCCGCGCGCCGTATGCCCGAGCGGAAGCGTGCGGGGGACGCGAGCTATCACGGAGAGCAAACGCACGGCGGAAAGCAAACGCGACCGTCGCGTGAAAGGCCGTTGGGGTATGGGAGGAGAGGGAGGGAGGGAGGCGGGGCGACGCTGCGCTCCGGCACCAAAGGCCTATCTTGCAACCGGGCGCAAGGGAAACTTGCCACTCAATCTCCCACGTGAAAACAAGAAACCGGGAAGACCCGCCGTGGTTGCTCAGTGGCTATGGTGTTGGGCTCAGCTCTGCCAACAACCGTGTTCGTACTCTGCCCAGCTGTGTCGCTCGCCCGCACCGTCTCTTATCTCCACACGGCTCTGACCTTTGTATGCGCTGTGCATTCGCCGCTCAGCTTCCGTGGAAGCGATAGACCGCTGCGGCGGATGCGCTTGCTGCCAGCGTTTTGACAGTCGTTGTCTGCAGTCATTCACTGTGACCTATTCATGTTTGCTTGTGCATGCTGACACCACGCTTGTTAATTCAGTTAGTAATAGTCGGGCCACATTTTCCAACGCACGCTACCCATTCAATGCTGCCCGGATCGGCAGTGCAGCGCTACAGGTGTGTCCCTTCGCACGCGCTGCCCACGGGAAGCGCTTCTCATCAACACCACCGTTTCACACGCGCCTTGTCGTGGTCATCGAGTCTCTCTTCATGTCGGTCTACTTACGCCGCAGCACACCTGCTACTTAATATGCTCATGTTTACTACAATTCATATTGCTACCAAAGCCGCTCAACTTACTTCGTATGACATTGCTGTGTTGCTATCGCATTCATTGCTTCGCCCTTAGGGCGAAACTGTGACATTGTCAAGGTTTTCCAGCGTATAGTGGCGCGCTAATTGTGATTGATCACTGTAATGTTTAAGTGGCGCTTCGAATAAATAAGGGCTTCTTCCGGATAGGCAGGCGCACTTGTCCGTGCTTGTGTGGACCGAGCTCGATGCCTTTGCAAGCCCTTGTTTTCAAGCCATAACGAGGCCATGCTCTCAGCATATACGCCTACGTACCTTAATAGCTATAATACGGCCTCCTGCTTTTCACCTGCTATCTTGCGCAACCGACCATACCGACCGAGTTTCCTCTGCGGATGTTTGTCGAAATCTTTCCTTGCAATGGCGCATGAATACTCTCAGCACCACTGTCAGGCTGCAGTAAGCCTTTCACACATGGCCCTTTGTAATCCAACGCACCTGTGTGCCCCCCGCATTCCTTGACTTATCTAGAGACTCCGTAAGGATCGATTCACACGACGGATGTAGTCGCGGACAAATCAATCACGTGAGTTATGACGTACAAACCGATTCGCCGCTGCCTAGAGTGTATGGGGGAGAGGGTTCGAGATTGCGAGCCTATTTGCAACAGCGGCTACACGAATGTGTTGACTGCGCACGCTGGCACCTTCATATTGCCGAAGCCGGCCTCTCCTCCTAGAGGCTCTGCAGAGCAGCGAACGGGTTTGTACATCGGATCAGTTCGCAGCCGTAGCATTCACACAAAACCAGGCGACGACGCGTACGAAAACCCTGCTCTCGTTTTCCACAGCATGCATGGGCGACGGCGTAAATGCGTGGGAATATTGCGGGCGTTCACAATCGCGGACATCGAGCTAACAGCGTGAGCTACGCGTTTGTTGCGCGCGTTTCAACTCAACGGGTGATTTGGACTGGATTGAAGATGATTGCTGACAGGCAAAGGCGTTTCGCCATCGGTATCTCAGTATTTCTTGTCAAAAATACGAGCGGTGATTTGGTATGCGGCCGTATTAATGCGAGAGCGTTACTTGGCTCATCGTGCGATCCCGCCGTCATCAGAAAGCCTTGGCAGCAAAGCAAGAGCAGAAAATTGCCACAAAATTACGTCATGTTCATTCAATTTTAAAGAAAAGCGTGGCCATGGTGAGGATTCCATCTTGTGTCCCGCCGCCACTGCTGGAGCTCCGTAGCCGAACGCGCTAACCGCCGCGCCACCGCTGCATTGCACCACCGTTGCAACAGGACACATTGATGAATATCTTCTAGGCTGTACACGTGGTTTGGTTCTGCCTGGCGGGCGATTCACTAGATGGTGCATAATAGGAGTGGTGCCACTGTCAGCGCTACGGAGTCTTCATCGCCCGAAGTTGAATCGCTCGCGTCTACATCATCAGGCGAAACACCACAACGCGGCGGGAGGCGCCAGCTCACTGCTGACGAAGTAAGAGGCCATCGCAACGCAGCCAATCGTGAGAAGCGAGCTGCTGCAGCAAACCAACGTTCAACACCCAAGCCCTCGACAACGCCGAAGACAGAGCGAGTGGCTGCTCAGCGAGCACGGCGAGTTGCAGCGGCTTCAGCGAGGCAACGTGCAACCCTCCCATTCCCCGACAACGCGAAAGGGGAGGTGGTGTTTGCCTACGAACCCGATGAAGAGATGTAGTTCAGCACCATGGTGCAGATCGGAAATTGCTGTCATCGATCGGCAAAGTGGTGTCAGCGTGCAGAAAAGGGATGTCATCGAGAATGAACACTGAGCGCAATGTGCGTGAAAGACTATACTTTAAAGAGAACTCCGCAAATAAACCTCAACTGAGAGATCGCAATATGGCCGGTATGCCGTCTTGCGACCTCATAAGCAGCAACATTACACTCGGAGACACAACACAGCAGCACTAAACTCAGCAACATTTCGCCGCAACACTAAACTCAGCGACAAGTAATGCTCTCGCATTTACACGTCATAAGAATTGGTTAGGTGCCGCCATAGTTTTTGCGAGTCGCTTCACGGGATCTGAGTGAGCGCAGCAGAAACGGTTGGCGCATAATCCCGTCATAAGCAATCCGCAAGGTCAAATTGCGATTTGCTCCAACGTAGCTGCCGAAAAATAAATTGCATTTTTTATGTCTTGCAAGCCCTTTTTGTGGTACAAACCACCTTCCACGTAGTAATGAAGGTCCATGCCTGTTGCTCTGCCTTGTGACCCATTGACATCGTTGTATTCAGCTCCCTTACGCACATGTAACCTTGGTCCAATGTGGAGCAGCGTGCAACCAATAAACCCCTTTGTCACAAAACACTGTCTTGCGTAGGCGACGTAGTTAGGTTCCTGCGAAACATTTGCGCTCCGCAGAGTACTTACCATAAACATTGTAACGCGCTCGTGCATACCAGAAAGGCAAAAGAGCTAATGACTTTTCTCTGGGACTGCGTGGGCTTTACTGGTAATAGCCCGGTTCTAGTAATTAGCTTAGTAACTGCGATTTCTGCGAAGCGGCGACTGTTAAATCTTACAGCACTAAAACGGACACAGAAAGAATATAGGCCCCATTCCGCTTCAGAACGTTTTCCAATGTAGTTCATGCCGCAGTAGGGAAAAAAAGAAACCAACACCAAGGTCTCTCAGTTGCTATGGCGTTGAGCTGCTGAGCAGGATGCCGGGTTCTTTACCCGGCCGCAACGACCGCATTTCGATAGGGGCGAAATACAATATAACGCTCATGTCCTTAGATTTGGGTGCACGTTAAAGAACCCCAGGTGGTCAAAATTTAAATCAAAGCCCTTCCCTACGGTGTGAAGGAACATTAAACGCCACAGTTATTTTTAAGAAGTGAAGCAGTGACTTGGGTGCGCGTTCTCGAGCACTAAGCAATTTCATCCGACGCCGTTCAACTTCAGTTTGATATTATTTCTTTCTTTCTCTCTTCCTCTATCTCTCATTCCGATTAGCTGAGTGAAGAGAGACATTGCAATGATAAAAGCCATGTCCTCCACGCCCGATCAATCGTCGAAAATTCTGCGAGTAAAAACGACGGCCCTCTTGTCGGCGTTCATCATAATCTCTGCACTGACGTTCGCCCTTGTACTACCGTACATGCCTCGGCTCGTCAATCTCGGAGGGCTCGCACAAGACTTCGACAGGGGAGTATTTTGTCGTCTCGCTTTTGTCCAACCACGCACGCAGTATTTTTGGCACGCTCTGATTGTGGCTGCAGCGTTGTTTCCGAGTGCGGTGACCATCGCCAGTTTTGAAAAGGGTGGATTACAAGTAGCTGCTTAACCCCCTTTGTAGGGGTACTAAGTAGAAGCACTAAACCAGATGGACATGATAGATTGCTTTTCAAGATCACTATTTAACCTTCTTCTGGAAGAAATATTGATTATTAGCGGATATGATGCTGCCCAAAAGTTTCATAAATGAAGTGTTGCACCGTGCCATGAATGACGCCATTGCCCCCCCCCCCCCTCGCCCCCCCGAGAAATAAGAGGGTTAAATAATTTGCAATGCCGAGGTTTTATTGTTGGGTGTAGTGTAGTCTCTCGAGTTACGAGCAAGCGGCCAAACAGCCTATAAAAAACGTTGCCACCACCTATAATGTAAATTCAAGAGAGGTGTCGCCACCCATACTTTGCTGAGCGTCGATCGTTACGGCAGAAAGCGAGGGAGATTGCGGTTATGGTAAATGTGCTTGCTCGTGCTCGTTCGACCAATGCGACGGGAAATCAGGGTGCTTGTAGGAGTCTGCTATGAGGGTGAGACTGTTGCAAGTGAAATTTGGTTTTCTGGATACATTGGCCGGCAATTATTATATTGCATAAATTAGCAGCGTCAGCGTACTGCGAACTTTTTTGACAGCAGATTTTAAGTCTTGCATATGCAGCAGTTGTTTCAAACTTAATTTATTTTTATTACTTGTCTAATTCGTCTAATCGCTTTAGTATTTATTCCACTGTTATAAAAGCGACCCCAGAAGAGTTGTTAATTATTCTACATTTTTGCGAAGCTTCGAAAAAATTTTCCGAGACGTCCTATCTGCGCTTCTGTCATATTTTCACATAATTGGTGATATATAATAAAGCTATTGTTGACGCAAAAGCAGTCAAATTTTCACACGCAAGTTTTTACCCCTAAGCGGTCGTTTTTTTTATTTAGGTTTATTGATTGCAACACACACAGCAAACTAAAACTGCATGAAATAATTAAATTAGCAAAGGAGGTTCAGAAATAAATGTATCAGACAAAAGATATAAAAAAGCATCTATATTTAGCACTAAGAAACAGACTATACAATGTAAGGAAAGAAGTGCGCTTAGTTTAAACAGGCGTAATTAAATAATTGTTTACATAGTTATGAAACGGACCTAGATAATGACATCACTAGAATGTTGGTTGGAAGCGAGTTCCGATAAATATAGCAGTAGAAATTGGCAATGTTTTTTCTTCTTAATTAAATATTACTCTGGGTAACTGTGGGTAGCCTTGTTGAGAAAGCCTAGTGTTCACAATGTTTGGGAGGAATTCGGCGCAGAAATTAAGTATATAGGACCACATGGCGGGATTGAAACCATGGCGAAGCCATTTTAAGCTGTGATTGGCATGCCAATAAGAAAACAGTTTATCGAATGGACAAAGGCTGTACATGTACTCAAACTTGTTATGATAGCTGGGAGGGGGGGGGGGGGGCAGCTTCTACTGCCAACAACCGCGCTTGTACCTTACGCCGGTGCGGGCTGTCAAGCGCGACGTATTTTGAAAGCGATCTCCACACGTCTCTGACCTTTGTATGCACTGTGCATGCGCCGCTCTGTTTCCGTTGAAGCGATAGACCGCACGAACCTTCGCTCGCTGCGGCGGCTGCGCTTGCTGCCAACGCTTTGACAGTGGTTGTCTGCGGTCATCGAGTGTGATCTATTCATGTTTGCTTGTGCGCGCTGACACCACGCTTGTTAATTCAGTTAGTAAGCGAATGTGTCCAAGTTTATGCAGCCGATGAAACTACTATCCCTACTTCAAATAGCTCTATACTAATTTGCTATCCCAATTGGTGATTCGCCTTTCGGGCGAAACATGCGACATTTTTTGTTTCCATTCATTGCGTCCAATTCGCGGTCTCTATTTCTCTCACTTTCTTTCTGATGACTCCTGGTTGTCTATTTACGGTTTCGATTATCTTGTACTCGGTAGCCAACTTTCTTGACCTCTTCCTCCATTCTGTTTCCACGGTTTTCATGTACAGATACTTGTGCACTTTAGCCGCCCTTTTATTTTCATCCATGTTGCTGAACCTTTCTTCAAAACTAATTTTGCTCTGTGCTTCTCTGACTTCAAAAGAGGCCCAACCCATGTCACCCTGCATTGCGTCATTTGAGGTATTACTGTGGGCTCCCAAAGCCAACCGGCCTACTGATCTTTGGTGAACTTCCAACCCCGAAGTTCACCAAAGATCAGTAGGCCGTCTGTGATCCGGAGTGATTGATCGTCAGTGATAGAGCAGAGATCTATTCTTCTTTCTATTCTTCTCTTAATCTCTCTCTCCCCTTTTCCCTTCCCCCAGTGTAGGGTAGCCGACCGGGCTCAGTCCTGGTTAACCTCCTTGCCTTTCAATAAATCATTTTCTCTCTCTCTCTCTCTCTAACCCCGACAAGATATTCGATTTTAGGCCCAGATACAGTCAGCGACATAGGTGGCAGAGGCGGGCAGGGCTGCGCGCATGTGCCGCAGTGGGAGAGCGGGCATGCACTCGCAAAGTATAGGGTTGCCCTTTTCGCCCACCACTCCCCTGCCACTGGGAAGTCGCGTTTGCTCTCCACCGTGCGTGGGCTCCCCGTGAAATCGCGCGTCCCTCACCCTCGCGCGCTTTCACTGGCACATACAGCATACGGCCAATGGGAGTTTTTTTTCTATTGCCGGACGCGACCATCGAAGAGCGAGCCCTTAACAGCTTCGTTGTAAAGCTTTCCGTTGTTGGGGAACGATCCGTGTCTTCGCAGTACGCGTGCGATGCTCTTACCAATCGAGCTACCGTTTTCCCATCCAATTCCTGGGGTATTTAGGTTTTTACTACTAGACCTAACCTTGGGACTGTAAGCCAGCGCCAGCCACCACTCACAAATCCTGGCGTCGTATGTGGAACATCCTTTCTGCAGCAGGCGTCACGAGTACGTGATCTTTTTGGGTGAAGGCAACCGGGGCGCTATAACGTAAGATAATTCCAAACTGTTTTGATTCCAATTTCTGCAGTCAGGCTCCACGATTGGTCAAAACATTTTCGGGCCACTCCCAACTTCGCCTGTCTGTCACGCGACGTCAGGAAAACCGCGATAGCTCCCCATCTCGTATAACGTGTACACACGGATTATGCATGATTAAACCACACAAAAGAAAAAATAATAATTCCTGATTCGACGCCTTTTCACAGTCAAGAGCGTTGTCAATTCTGGGTAAAGGGTACACGTCTTTCCGAGTGACCTTGTTTAGGTGCCGGTAATCCCCGCAGAAGTGTATCGATCCATCCTGTTTTTAACAGGAACCACAGGGGATGGCCACGGACTTTGTGAAGGGCGAATAACGTCGTGTTTAAGCATATCGTCAACCTCGTCGGTAATAACTTGACGTTCTGCGGTGGAGACACGTATGCCGCATTGTCACACTGGCGAGTTGGAGCCGGTGTCGATGTAGTGAACAATGGTAGAAGTTCGGCCAAGGGCACGTTGGGAAACATTGGAAGAGTCGCGGAACTGGTACGTAAGCTGGAGAAGAGCAGAGCGTTCAAATGGCAAAAGTCCGTCTGCGATAGACAAATTGAATTGGTCGGCAGCTGATACATCATTTATTTTATTTATTTATTTTATTTACAGATACTGCTGTCTCGATGCACGAGACATAGCAGGGGCGCTATAACATAAAATTATTCCAAACTGTTTTGATTCTAATTTCTGCAATCAGCCTCCACGATTGGTCAAAACACTTTCGGGCCACTCCCAACTTCGCCTGTCTGTCACGGGACGTCACGAAAACCGCGATAGCTCCCCATCTGATATAACGTGTACACACTAATTATGCATGATTAAACCGTACAAAAGAAAAATAATCATTCCTGATTCGGCGCCTTTTCACCATTAGCCCTCTGCTATTGGTCCAATGTTTTCTGGCTACGCCCACTTCGCCTGTCTGTCACGCGACCTCACAAAACCGCGAAAACTGACCACGTCAAAGTGACGTGTACGCGAAAAAAATGCATTAATAAGCCGAACAAAACTGAAATTTTTTTCTGAATAGCCACAGACTGCCCCGTTCCGAAAGGAATAGAAGATGGGGGCCCGCCGATCGCTCAGGCCTTCGTTACTCGCACCTGCCGGTGAGCATGTATTTATTTGCGCATGATAAACCCTCTTGCGTGGCAGTAAAATGTTATTGAGCCCTTTCGGCATGCATACGACATCGCTCTGCCAACTCTTCCTTGCTGAAGATCCGTTTTAGCGGCATTATTATCCTTCCGTTGCACGCCGCCGCGATTTTCGGCCAGCCACCGCAAGCTAAGTAAGGCAAAGCGGACCAATCGGAGAAGCCGGCACCACCCTCTTCATGCAGTTATCTATTTTCACTGTGCTGGCTCGGCCCCATCGAAACCCTCTCCACTAGAGCGTGCTCCTCGCCTGTAGTCAGCCAATTAGATAAGAAAAACCGCTGAGTGCAGACAATGTTATTGGTTTTGAAAGCGAACAAAGGTGACCTCCTATAAAGGAGGAGTGTGTTTGATTTGGTTCTTGAGACAACGCTGCTGGTCACCGCCCGATGCTTGCGTTGGTGGTTACGTAAATTTGACGTCAGGAGTTTGGAATCAAAACAGTTTGGAATCATTTTACGTTATAGCGCTCCCTGGTCAATAAACCCGCCAGTGTTCATCCACTTTCATTTCAATTATTTATCATTTTTTCAATTCAATTAGTACGTATACATAATTTCCCGTATATTGTCGTCCTTGGTGGATTTGTTCGTTGGCTTCCCATGATATATATATATATATATATATATGAGAGCGACGGGCAAGAATGCCTACACACTATCTGACAAGTCACACTACTATAGGGAGTTTTTTGTCCCCCATCTTTTGAACCTGAAATGTTGTAGGCGACATTTAGTCGTGCTTCAGTGCTTTATGAAAGCGCATGAGAAAAATATTTTGCGGCCGCTGCGTACTAGAACCTATCACATCAAGGTATGATACGACGTTGATTGTTTGAATCTTGACTTTCGCTCCTTGCAGATTGCAATCTACCATTTATATCCTTTCAACATATGTACGCCGTTGCTACTTTTTATGGTAAATATTGCTGAGCATCAGGAAAAAATTTGGACATGCTAATGTTTTGGGCAAAGCCTATTTAATGACGGAGATCGTGTAAGTATTCGCTGTGTGGGGAAGTGTCTAAAGCTCAGCGATCACACAGCAAGACAGAAACCTGACGCTGAAGACGGTCAGAATAGCGCTAGTATAGCAGCCCCCCGCCCCCACTAGGGTATTTTATAGAGCACAATTTTCAGCGTTTGTAGATAATGATTTCTTTTAATTTCAGTAGTAATTATATGGACTCTGTAGGCGAAATTTTGCTGTTGGCATGATGTTCCGTATATATTTATGTATGTGTACGCCATATGTTCCTATGCAGCACGGACAATGTGGAGGACTATACAAATGAACCTCCAAAGTTGCTCAAACCAGGTCCTGTGTCATCGACTGAGATATTCCTCTGAATTGTTTTCAGAGGAATATCAGCGCGCAAACAGAATTCCTCAAAGAATTAATTCACAGCGCATGCCCGTTGCCTTAAATCTTTTCAGACTATTAAAAAGTGCAAAACTATATTACTGCTCGCAATATGAAACTCATGTAATTTCACTTGCACAGCTCTTTATGGGCAGCGCAGTGCCTTCTGTGTCACATCATTACAGGCTCTACACGGTGTGTGAAGACTTTCAGGGGTGCCAGAAATCTTAAATCCCACCCACCTATGTCGCATCCGCGTATAGTAGCAGCCGCGTATAGTAGCACCAGCGTATAGATGGAGCACCATCCGATGAGTTGAAGCGCAACGCTAAACCTTATTATCGCTTCTTACAACGCTGAACTTTACATAATGCTTCGCCGTTCGGGTCACACTGACACTTTTCTTGTTGTCCAGGATGACGTGAACTGGCGTGACAAACGACCGCGATAACGCTCATCCTTTTCCTCTGGCATGCTTGCCACCAGTGTTCGCTCCACCACGTCTTTACCGTCATCTGAACCATCATCAAACACACAGACCCTGGGCGAGCCGCTCCGACGGTTAGTGAGTGGGTCCAGATTAAGGATACGATTGCTGTACACTTGGGGGAGATTGAAAACCAGGTCAGAACTTCGCTCCGCTAACTCTCGAAGTATGTGATAGCATAGTTAGATTGTGATTAATGTGACGTCTTGAAAGCTGTGCAACCATGAGTCACGGACACCCTGGCCCACTCTCATTTATCGAAGTGACGTTTCTATACGTCTTATCTCTTACAAACTCGCGATGTCGAGCACCCGTTGACGTATTCGCGTATACGCTCAACACACTTCGGGTTTTGTTAGATACCTTCGAAGGGGGAGGGGGGGGGGGGGGAGTCTACCTTATAATGCTATAATAAATGCCTCACCGATATGCGGATCAAACCTCAATCTTTCAGCACAGCAGTGCAATGCTCTAACCATTAAACTATCGCACGCATGTTTCTCTTGTGCCAAAGTCGATTTTTGCAACGTCTGGCGAGTGCGTCCAGATCCCGGCTTCTTGCATTCTTTCCTTATGACTGCTAGTGCTTTGAGACGTTGTGTTAGACTGCATTGCCTTCTATATCGGCCCATACTTATGGTCATACGGATACCTACAAAATGGTTGAAGTCCGCCTCTAATACCATCGCATTAAAACATATCTGGTCTATAGTTCTTGGGAGTGTTCATTCTCCAGCTAAATGTCCTGTGAGAAAACGTCGAAGCTTTTGCTAACCTCAGTATTCTTGCGGAGTGGAAATGCCATAAGCACTGACCGGCTTGTGTGGCGCAATTGGAACGCATGTCCTCAATTTATTCAGGGAAGAGGCTGTTAGTAAATATTTCGTAATTATTGAATATATCAATGATTTTCATAAGATTCAAGATTTCCTTAGGCAAGAAAAAACTTGCCAAAGGACCTCTTTTTTTATTTGAACTACTTTTAATAGTCACCACATCTTCAATAAAAGATACCTCATATATATGCAAGTTTGCGTATTGTGTTGCTGGACGAACTGTGTAGGTATGTTTCTGGTGATGCAGCCTGGTTGGTTAGTTATTTTGAGCGTTTGAGACACATTAAATCTCTCGATCGGCCTGGCGTTGTTGTCCTTCAGCGATGGCTTCCCGAACGTCTGGATTAGTCCGGCTTTGTTTTTTCGCTTCGAGGTCAGCCTGTAGAACTTCTGGATTCGCCCGGCGTTGTCGTTGTGCTTTGGCGATGATAGCCCTAACCTGAGGATCGGCCCGTCGTTTCGCTTCGACTTCAACTTGCCGAAGCTCCGGATTCGCCCGGCGAGCACGAGCACGTTTACGAGCCCGCTCCCGCTGGTGTTCCTTCAACGCAGCCTGCTTTTCAGCATAACGAACCAAACGCGGCCTCCCCATCTGACTTCCGGGCCTGAACTGGCGGGAAACGGAGGGCGCGAGGCGAGCGAACATGCGATCACGCCCTTTTCCTCCTCCGGAGGGAGAGGACGCCTGTGATTCGCACATCCATAATTTTTAAACCCATTGTGTAAAGTTTCTGCAGCTGTGGAGCATCTATGCGAGACATCTTCGTTTGACGAGCGTGAACTGAAGAGCGTGTACGTGTTACCGGCGCACGCCTTCCGCTGCGTCTGCTTCTTCATGCATATAAAACCCCGCTTTAAAGGCCGCGTATAATGAACCGACAGTGGCTGAATCGGTTAGCGGTTAGCGTCTCGCAACCAGTAGGTCGGTGGTTTGAATCCGCAGCCCGACGATCAATTTTAATTTTCGCGCGGCTTGGGCTATTTCGTACGCCAACACCAACGACACGAGAGCAGCAATGCAAGCTTCGCTTGAAAAGGCACTCTTTAGACGTCTCTCCCAAGGCAATTTTGTGCTAAGTTTGCCTTATTGCAAGGGACACAGGCAGCCAGTCTGGCCTTATACCCGTAGGGGAACAAAAACACTACAAAGAACGGTTTTCCTTCGACGAGTGGGGACGGATATATAAAGATGAGACTATACTTGGCGAGATCAAAGTCTAGGACTTCAGCGCGGACGATGAGACGGCACCATTCAAAGTCAAAAGGCCGCAGTAAAAGCCCACGGCACGCTAAGCCTGTTTCGAGGCTGCATATTCTTCACATCTCTTCATATGCAGATGCGATTTTTAAAGTACGGCAGCAGACAGGTGGTGTCATGGAGTCAATATATAACAAGGACATTTCTGTTATCAGTGTACTTCCGCTCACTGGAGGACGAAGGTTTCTTCCAGCGCTGTTCAGTTACCCCTTTTCGGTGTCAAATGGCTATGCTATGCCTGCCAATTACCTACTCTCGCCAGCCCATTCAATATTTGATGCCTTGTTTTCATTCCCGTGGCAGCGATTCTGTTACTCCTTATTTCCTCGGCACATTACATGCTAAATTCCTCTTTTTGCTCCTAATTTCAACAGAGCATGTGCTGCAGCCGTTTGCTCTCATATTATTCATGCTAATGGACCTGTTTCTTAATGGTATGCATATAATTTTCGATTCTGTTCCTCACTGTGAGGTCTTCAGTTTCTTGTCAAATTTATTTGTCCCTCCTTACTGAAAACATATAGAGCAAACATAAACTTTGAGGTAAGACTCTACATAAAAAAAAAGCTCTAAACAGCTCGACACAGGACAGCGCGATTACGAGAAACGAAATGTTTTACTTCCGAGAGCGGTATATAAAGCCCTGCGGAAAGAATACAAACGTAAAAAAAAACAAAAAAAAACAAGCGATCAGCATGGCTGATACTCAATTTCGTATGTCGATAGGGAGAGCGACGGAAGCAGATGCATACGTCGCCGCGTGTAAAGACTGTGAGAGCCCACGAAACGCCCGTGCTTTCTCAGTTGACGTGAAGGACGTATATTATTCATTACCAAATAACTTGATTCTTGAGGAGATTGCTGACCGCATTGATCAACATACCATTTTAGACGCCTTCATAGGAGGGATGAAAGAATTAGTACATTCAAGAATTAGGACATTCTAAGCTTGTAAAAAGAGTCATTGTAAAATCACGTTTGCGAGCTGCTCTGACGCGCTCGTGCGACCACTCTGAAGAGCCCAGCTTTTCAAAAGAACAAGTTGCCTGGCGAAGATATGCTGGCTAACCGAACAACGTCCTACATAACGTTGCAATTACGTTAGTCAATGAAATTAAGAACAGTAAGGAACAGAAACAACCGTCACAGCGTTCAAGGAGTATGCTTCAAAGAAGCATGCTTCTTTGACAAGTTTTAGATACTTTTTCCGAAAATGTGAGATGCAATACACGGGCGCTCCAATTACTTTTGTGCTTCAATGCATAAAAGAGCGCTTTGTTAAAAAAGTAAATAGAAGAACATCGCATTTATACGGCGAGTTTATTGACGGATATCTCCAAACTGGTGACATTCTGTAAATTCATTCCAATTGGCTACGCCTTGCAAACTCACTGGCTATAACTCGTAATTTGCAATAGGTGCCGTAAATAAATATTTAAAAAGGTAATTAGTGAATTTCTGTTAATTATTTGTATAAGTGTTTCAATTTCTTGCGAATTTCTGCCTCTCTGAATAATTCAGCTCAAGGACTAGAATTATGTTATCTGCAACAGGCGATTTTTAAAAATTCCGTAAAACTTAAAAATTATCACCCCGTATGTGAAATGCTTACAAATTTTTCACGCTATCCAGGAAAAACCAAAGGTGGCAGCAATTTTATATTTGTAGAGAGTAGGGGCCATGTTATGATGATGTGCACTGAAAGTTCGGAATATGTAGATACAATATGACGTTAAATTTAATTAGTGAGCGCTCATTCTTTTCCCATATTTGTGCATTATACGAAGCGCATAATACATTTCACCTGTCCATTCGGTAAAGTAAAAGATGGAACTCAGTAATACTTGTTACTGGGATAGTCAGTTCATACTGTATTACGAACCATAAGAACTATGGCTACGTAGCGCAAATCGACGTAAATATAAGGGGAGGAAGAGAAAATTGGGCGTTCACCTTGTCCATTCCACCCCTTGTGTTTATGTCGATTTACGCTAAATGGCCATAGTTGTTACGGCGCGGAATTCCAAAGATGGAATTCGCTTATATTCGGTTGAAATTGAGGGCATGTTGTGGTTTAAAAAAAAAGTATGTGGTTTTACGTGCCAAAACCACGATATGATTATAAGGCACGCCGTAGTGGGGGACTCCTGAATAATTTGGACCACCTGGTGTTCTTTAACGTGCACCTAAATCTAAGTACACGGAGGTTTTCGCACTTCGCCCCCACCGATATGCGGCCGCCGTGGCCGGAATATGCTGTGGTTGAATTGTGATCAATGTTTGACCTGTGTAGGTTAATTACGACCTTTGTAGAAAATTACATTTCTAAGCATTCCAGAGTGTCAGTGGTGTACTTTACGGAACACATAAGCAATTTTCACAAGCAATGTGGAGGGAACAGGGCCATATTTCCTTTAAATGTCCACTTTGTGGTGCATAAGATGCCTCGCAGTATCGTATACGTAATGTGTGTGCAAATATTTAAGAGCGTCAGCTAATTAGGGAAACAGTTCATGCATAATGAAACAGAGGGCAAAATATGGTTAAATACCCTTAACGTATCAAAATGTAGTCATCTGATTCAGCCGCAAACATAACAATTGTAGCTATACATCTTACTGTCATTACGTCTTAAGACGTCTTACTGTCTCACTTCTCCTGTTACAAATACCTCGGTGTTAACCTTTCATCAGTTCTTTATTGGTCCTTTCATATCACAACCATATGCGCCGTCGCCCCTAAGTATTTAGGGTACCTACGCCGTAACCTCAGAAATTCCCCTGCTAATATTCGCAAGCTAGTCTACCTTACTTTTGCTCACCCACAACTTGAGTTTGGTCTCCCTATCTTAACAACATGGTCACCATATTAGAATACATCCAAAATTGGGCCATTCAAGCGTCACTCAGATTAAAACTGATCTTTCTCGCCAATCTTTAGGCACGCGCGTGATATCGCTGTACTAACATTATTTCACAAGTATGTACACTCCAATAGATCCCGTTCCTTTTCCCTCGATGTCCCATCCCGCACGTCCAAAAAATTGCACAATAATTTGAGTTTTACACGGATCTGTGGTGACACTTTAGCTTTTAATTCATCAGCACTCCCACGAGCCATCAGATTATGGAATAACCTTCCAGACAGCAGCGCATCTCTGTTTAATCCTGACACACTCCATCATAAACTTATTACACATTTGACTGAATCCATCGTTTAGCATGTCTCAGTTCATATTTTGAAGTGTTCTTTTTTCCTGATTTCCTGTTAAGCATGTCGTTTTTTTTATTACATTTTGTTGGCCTTACATCGTGCTATACCACGCTTTGATTAATTGCGCACTTATCCATGTGTCATGCGCTTTTTATTTTATCGTGTGCTTTGAATTGTCGCCACTTGAGCTTTTAATTCATCAGCACTTCTACGAGCCATCAGATTATGGAATAACCTACCAGACAGCATCACGTCTCTGTCTAATCCTGATACGTTCCATCGCGAACTTATTACATATTTCACGGAAGCCGTCGTTTAGCATGTCTCAGTTCATATATTCAAGTGGTATTATTCCTGATTTCCAGTTAAGCATTTCGTTTCCTTTTTTGTTACATTTTGCTTGCCTTACATCGTGCTATAACACGCTTTGATGAATTGCGCACTTATCCATGTGCTATGCGCTTTTTATTTTATCGTGTGCATTGAACTTTCGCCACTTTAGCTTTTAATTCATCAGCACTTCCACGAGCCATCAGATTATGGAATAACCTACCAGGCAGCATCACGTCTCTGTCTAATCCTGATGCGTTCCATCGCGAACTTATTACATATTTCACGGAAGCCGTCGTTTAGCATGTCTCAGTTCATATTTGGAAGTGTTTTTGCCTGATTTCCTGTTAAGCATTTCGTTTCCTTTTTTTTGTTGCATTTTGTTTACCTTACATCGTGCTATAACACGCTTTGATGAATTGCGCACTTATCCATGCGCCATGCGCTTTTTATTTTATCGTGTGCTTTAAACTGGGTACCATATTTCTTCTTGTTATTTCAGTATTGATTTGTCTCCCCTTCTGTACTGCTATTATGTGCTCAAATTTCATTTACCATGTATTGTACTTTTTATTTTTTTATCTGGTTGTGTATGCATTGTTCGGATTTTTTTCGTCTCCCTTACAGAATGCCTTACGGGCCTGTAAGATACTTAAAATAAATAAATAAATAAATGCTAGAGCACTTGAAAGCGTAATACTAGCGTCATACATAATGTTTCCCACTGTTCTCTGATGACTGCACGTGTCATCTGGTTCACATTCTGTCGAAATGAAGCCGTGTTCCGAGTAATGCGTAGAGAAAGTTCAAAATTTCTGGCTTAATTATCAACTTCGCAAATATTTACTCAATGCTTGTTTATCCCGTAATTTCTTGCGATACGAGGTGCATAGTAGGTTTCTGCGGTGCCTCCAGTGAAATATTTTCTTTCATAATGGGGTTTTTTACGTGCCAAAACCACGATCTGATTATGAGGCACGCCGCATTGGGGCACTCCGGAATAATTTCGACCACCTGGGAGGAGGAGGAGGAGGAGAGAAAGAGAAGGCAGGGATGTTAACCAGAAATGCGTCTGGTTGGCTACCCTACTCTGGGGGACGGGAAAGAGGGAATAGAAAGATGAGGTAGAGAGAGGAGGGGGGGGGGGAGGAAGGACACGGTGAGCTCGCGCACGCTCGCGGAGGGCCTGAGGAATTCATAGGCGTTCACATAGGCCAGTCGTCCTCAAGTAAGACAACAGTGCCTTCACAGCTTTGTGGGCTGACGAGCGATGGGGATGGTCTTCAAGGAGCACCTGCACGGACAACTGGTCGATCGTCAAGTCGTCGCAATGCGTTCGATAAAGTTTGTCTTTCCGACTGAAATCGATCGCAGTGACACAATAAATGTTCTATGTTCTCTTCGCTGCCGCAGACGTCGCACGTGGAACTTTCGGTCATTCCAATCAAAGCACAGTACGCCTTCGTGAAAGCCACTCCCAACCACAGCCGGTATAGAAGCGATGCCTCACGTCGGTGAATCCCGGGTAGAGGTCGGAGTTGGAGCGAAGAGTTCAGTTCGTGTAGCCTCGTGCGCCTTATGTTTGGGGTGTTCCACTCTGTTAAAGAGAGCTTGCGTGCCAGGTGACGAAGCTGCCTTTCAGCGTCTGTCCTGGAAAGAGGAATGGGAACGCTGTGTTGTTCTTGATGTGACTCTCGGGCAGCTTTGTCAGCGAGATCGCTTCCACTGATGCCGCAATGGCCAGGTAGCCATTGGAAAATAATTTCGTGGCCTTTCTGTTTGACGTCGTGGTGAAGTTTGACAATTTCATACGTTAGTTGTTCGTGAGCCCTACGTCGGAGAACTGCCTGCATACTTTGTAAAGCCGGTCTCGAGTCGGAAAACACGGCCCCTGTACCAGGACTCTCTGAGTCTATAAATTGAAGTGCACTGCGCAGAGCCGTGAGCTCTGCAGCCGTGGACGTCGTGACATGTGAGGTCTTGAATCGAATTGTTAGTCCTCTCGTCGGTATAAACACAGCACCGCCAGAGGTGGTCGATGTAGTCGATCCGTCCGTATAGACGTGCACGTGACTGCTGTATCTCTCTACAACAGAAGTAAGCTCAATTGTTTTAGTGCAGACGGTGATAAATCTGACTTTTTCTGAAGTCCTGGAATTCTAAGTCGGACTTCAGGGCGGCACAAACACCATGGAGGAGACACCAGCCTTACCGGAGGTGCGTACCCCGATGTAATCGAGGCACGATATGCACTGACAGTTTTGCTATATGAGTTTTGCTACATATACTCGGGGTAACTTCCTACCACACGTACCCTATACGCACATTAAATTCGCTTCACTCGTTAATCCCCGCCTGGCTCTATTAGCACCCAAAATACCTTTGATATACTTTTAGAACATGTCAACTCCTTGTATGTAATTATTACCTGTGCCACCCCTTCGGTTTCATTTACTCCACACGAACCACTTGAACCGCTGTTTGATGAGCTGCAACTTCGCCTGTCCCAGATCACCATGCCTTTCGTTATTGTGGCAGGTGATTTCAATGCAAAATACCGACTCTGGGGTCCGGTGGATGGGGATAACCGCGGCGCGCAGCTTGCACAATTCACTGATGCAAATAACCTGAAAGCGTTAAACGACCCCCGCTCGCCATCTACCTTGCAATCGCACCTCGCGGAAAGCTGGATTGACGTTTTATTGCGATAGCAATTATATGGACACTTCAACCGGATTTCTGCCGTCGGCGTCGCCGTCGTCGTCGCCGTCGCCGTCGCCGTGAGGTTCCGTATAGATAAAATCTTCGCCGCGCGCCGTATGCCCCAGCTGAAGCGTGCGGGGACGCGCGCTATCACGGAGAGCGAACGCACTCAATCTCCCGCGCGCAAGCAAGGAAGCGGAAAGCCAGCGCCGGAGTGAGCAGGGGGGGCACTTCTCTGCCAACAACCGCGCTCGTCGCTCGTCCGCAGTCTCTTATCTCTCCCACGCGCAAGCAAGGAAGCGGTAAGCCAGCGCCGGAGGGAGCGGGGGGGGGGGGGGGGGGGCGCACGTCTACGCTGCCAACAACCGCGCTCGTCGCTCGCTCGCACCGTCTCTTATCTCCACACGGCTCTGACCTTTATGCGCCGTGCATTCGCCGCTCAGTTTCCGTTGAAGCGATAGACCGCACGTACCTTCGCCGCTGCGGCGTATCCGCTTGCTGCCAGAGTTTTGACGGCCGTTGTCTGCAGTCATTCAGTGTGATATATTCATGTTTGTTTGTGCGCTCTCACACCACGCTTGTTCATTCAGTTAGTAATAGTCGGGCCACATTTTCCAACGCACGCTACACATGCAATGCTGCCCGGATCGGCAGTGCAGCGCTACAGATGTGTCCCTTCGCACGCGCTGCCCACGGGAAGCGCTTCTCATCAACACCACCGTTTCACACGCGCCTTCTCGTGGTCATCGAGTCTTTCGTCATGTCGGTCTACTTATGCCGCAGCTCACCTCCTTACTTAATCAGCTCATGTTTACTTCAATTCATATTGCTACCAAAGCCGCTCACCTTACTTCGTATGACATTGCTGTGTTGCTATCGCATTCATTGCTTCGCCCTTAGGGCGAAACTGTGACATTTTTTTTTTTCGCATCCGTCCCTCTCGCATCATGCGGCTACAGCTGGGCAGTAGATGACTCTGAAACTAGAGCACTACACGGGCCGATTTTTGCGGCCCGGGCCCGGCCCGGGCCCGTTTTCACATTGGGCGGCCCGCCCGAGCCCGATCAAAACTTTTATGGCGAGACCCGGGCCCGGCCCGGGCCCGGAAATAATCTACGTTACCCGCCCGGCCCGGCCCGCCACCCCTTTACCTTAAGCCCGAGCCCGGCACGAGCCCGACTCGAAACCGGCCCGAACCCGGCCCGAGACCGAAAAATACATGTTTTTCAGAGTTGAAAAGCCCGAGAATAACTCGCAGAAAGCCCGAGCCCGGCCCGGGCCCGCGTCAAAAAACCCGAGCCCGGCCCGGGCCCCGGTCAAAAAGCACACGCCGTGCCCGAGCCCGGCCCAAGCCCGTGAAAAAACTCCTCTACCCGGCCCGGCCCGGCCCACGGGCCGGGCCGGGCCCGGGCTTTCGGGTAAGCCCGAGCCCGTGCAGTGCTCTATCTGAAACACTCTGCAACCACAAATTTATCCAGTTTTCATTTTTCGGGCAAATTAAACCTAAGCGAAAACGTCTGACGAAATCAGCCACATCGGATCTCTTACAGTCGTTCGTCAATTCGCCTTGGTTCGCAATAGTGCAACAGACGACTTTGCACTAGCCAGAAGCAGTCGATTTGGTCATTTCCAAATTCTACGCCATATTCTAGCACCTTAGTCGTATTCATTCTCGCAGGGTAAAACCTCGCCAGCAGCTTAATAATTCATGGTGGACTCCCGAGCTCACCGTTGAACGCAAACGCATTCTTGCTCTTCGCCGGCGCTACCAAAAAGACCCCTGACCCTCTACTCCGACAGACAGTTAAGGAAAGGTACTATGACGTTCATGGTAATTATAAAATGAACATAGATCGTGCCAAATCGGCTGCTTCTAAATCTATCTGTTCGGACTTATCTAATCTTATCTATCTCCTGCATGGGCCCTAGCTTGGGCCTGCAGCATTTTGTAAATAAATAAACGTAACCTATTTGACCTCCCCTTTCGCATCTCCTTTAATAAACTACATAACACCAATCAGCTTCCCTCACTCCCCTTACCTGACGGACGGTGTACGTCAAGCGTTCTGGAATCTGCCCGTTTTTTGCTTAGTGAACAGATTTTGCTAGATTACCCCTCGACAGACGATGAGCATCATATCTGCTTGCGTAATATCGCTAACACGCCTTATACTGAACAACAACAACGGACCTCCCTTTTATCATAGGGGATATTGAACACGCGCTCCATTCCGGCAACTTAAAGGGAAACTGAACAGGTTTTAGATTTCTAAAAAGTGACGTTTTTCTGAAGCGCAGACACTTGAAATCCCCGGTACGAAGTTTTGTTTTTCCATCATACAAGTAGCGGCGGCGTAATTAAGAATTAAAATCGCAGCTATGCTCCGCCCACCGCGGCTCGCGGAGTCAGCCCACGGCGGCGGCGGAAGGGGAAAGCTAGCGGAAATGACGTCAATGTAGGGGTCCCAGGCACCCGCGCGGAAAGCGTGTGCAGGTTTTGCGCGTCAGTCAAGTTGTATCCGTGGCCTTTATCCCAAATGATGAAGATCTCCACCCTGCATTTCCGGCTAACGCTTCAAAGGACTGTTACCGCAAGGAGAACTCCGTCTGAGAAGCATACAGTATCACCATGCCGTCCTTTTGCGCTGCTTACGGCTGTACGACCAACGGCGGCCGAGACGACGTCGTCTTTCACAATTTCCCTCGGCAGAAAAAACAAGCTGCTCAGTGGATCGCAGCGGTGAAACGAATTAGTTTCAAACCTTCAAGAACCACTCTTCTCTGTTAAAAACATTTTTGGGACAGTGATTACCATCAGAGTTTAGCGCTGATGCGTGCAATGGGAATTCTGGTGAAATCTGCTCGACTAAGGCCAGGCGTGGTGCCATCGATCTTCGCTCATAAACGAAATGAATCGCCGCCACCGAGAGCAGCCTTCTGTGATACACTTTGTTTTTTTCTGTCTTGCAGGAATTTCGTTTACTTCCTGGCAGCACAAACATTCTTCTTCTATTTCCATTGCACTGCAGTGCATGCAGGAACACCTGTCGCAACAGAAATATACGTCACATCGAAAAGACACCTAAAATAAAGCTTCAATCGGATACCTAAGTGCCCATACGCCTGAGTGCTTACATCACTTGCGGATTGTTTAAAAGCGTGGAACGACAGGAGTGGGCTTTTACCTCTGATCGTTTCAACACAACCGGTAATCGAGGACCAAAAAGCATAAAATAGAACTGCAGTAAACCGCAGAGATATGCATAACAACGTGCAGTGGCACACTTTTTTGTTTTTCGTCAAATCCCCGCACGACATTGCAAGCAGCCCAAGCACGCCGTCGCGGCGTCGAACGCTGATTCTAGCACCGTGGGTCACAAAACAGCACAGCTATACTGCAAAAATAAGAAACATTCACTTCCGTGCGGCGTATATTTGTCTGGCACGTCTGCACCTTGTATTGTTATCTTATAGTAACTTGGTAATGCAAAATGCACTGTGCTGACAGTGCGTCTCCGCATTCGCTGCAAGATAGAATACAGCAATGATTGCACGCATTGTTTGTTGCGGTCACAGCACAGCAGAATGCATATGTGGAAGTAATATCTACACTGAATTAAATTATATTGCAAATACAATAATTTCCATGCGATGTGTACCTCCAGGGCAATTCGGCAGTCGCACTTTATTACTTGCAAACCAGCAACAGTATAATGCACTGTGTACAAAACGAGTCTCTCTACTGTGCACAAAACGAGTATTTCTTTCCATATTCTGTTATAAGGACGCCCGGTATGAAATAATACAATCGCACTCTGACTGCTAAGGCAATGTCGAACGCTGCTTCTGGCACCGTGGGTCACAAAACAGCACAGGTATACTGCAAAAAAAAAAAAATCACTTCTGTGCGGCGTATATTTGTCTGGCACAAATGCTGCAATGGCAAATGTCGCAATTAGGTCCTCGGATCCGGCGGGCTCCGGCCATTCCAACTTCCGCGCTGGCGATCGCGCTGGCGATCGCGCTCGCGCTTGGCGTAGGTGTTTCTCGTTGACGGGCCACTGGTTCAAACGCGTATGGTGTCATGCCAATCACCCCTAAGTGATCAAAATTATCCATAACAGCAACTGAACCGTGCGAAATCGTCTGGAAGGTAGTCGCAGTACCTGGCGAGAAGCTGTCATGTTGCGGCGGGCTCTCGTGGACCCATGGATTGACGTCACGGTGCGCTCCACCAATCATCGATGCGGGCCGGATGCGCCGCGCGCCGCCCAATCGCAGCTCGGAGCTTTTTGCTAATAACGCGTTTTTGGCTGCGCCTTGTCAAATTTCTTGTCGATTTTCGTGTTCAGGGTGTTCAAAAGTATCAAATGGTGCTTATAACTCGATTTTATTGGAAACCTGTTCAGTTTCCCTTTAAACGCCGCACCTGGTCTAGATGGGCTCCCCCTTCCTATGCTGAAAACACTGTTTCACTATCACCCGACCTTTTTGCTTTTATCTTTAATCAATGCCTACATTTATCGTACTTCCCTACTCATTGGCGTAAAGGTCGCATCATTTTTATTTCGAAACCTAACCGCCCTCCCGACTCCCCCTCCTTATATCGGCCTATTGTTATGAGCTCATTATTTGGCAAAATTCTTGAACGGTTACTAAATTCCCACATATACTATTTTCTTCATTCCAACAACTTACTTCACAAGAATAAATTTCGCTTTACTCATGGGAAGAGTGCGCCCATCGCTCTATACCGACTTAGGAGAACTCTAGACGCCTTTAAAGACAAAAAATTACATGCCATACTTATTGCTCTGGATTTCAAGGGCGCTTTCAACAGTGTCTGAAAGCCCGTCGTTCTAAACTTTCTGCCTTCTCGCAACTGTCCCTCCAACATATATCATATCCTCAAGTCATTCCTAGCTGACCGCAGGGTCATTTTTCGTTCACACGCCGGTGAAGTGTCAGCCATTCCTACTTTGGGCAGCCCCCAGGGGTCACCCATAATTCCGCTGTTGTGGAATTTAATAATTTTTGGTTTATTGGAACTTTCCTTTCCCACGGACGTGTTCGCTCAGACTTACACTGATGACACTGTTGTCGTGATTTCTTCACCTAACCGCCTAGAATTAGAAGCGAAAACCTCAATCGCTCTCCAGCTTATCTCGGCTTGGGCACACTGTAACAAAGTTGTCATTAGTGCTGAGAAGTCGCACTTTCTGCATTTTGCAAATAGTCATACATCTTCATCCGCATGCATCCGCCAACCCATTGTTCGTATTAACGGTAAAGCACTCAAATTCCAGACAAGCATTAAAATTCTCGGCGTGGTATTACACATCTTACATTTAATGAGCACCTCAACTACCTCCGCACTAAATCAGATCTTCTTTCTTCCCGTCTTCTACTTTTCCTCAGAATGCATTATTGCATGTCGTCATCTGTTCTCTGTCTCCTATATAACCAGGTTTTGCTTCCTTATCTAACGTACGCATCTCCTGTTTGGTGGCCGACTTTCCCTACCTCACAATTCAAGACCAAAATTTTATCAATTCAACGTACCCTGCTACTAACAATCACCGGTGCGTTTCGCACAACATGTACAGCGTCTCTCCAGGTTTTAGCCAATACCCTCCCGCTACTTATAGAATTAGACCGCTTGAATGCCCAATTCTCATTATTCACACTAAAAGCCCTCACCTTTTATGGGGCTACAACTTATAACCGGATGCCAATTCAGTACCCTCTCAATCCCTGGGATATTCACCCCAGCTGTAAGCAACGCTTTATTTTTCATCGCCTGCAACTTCATCAGGTTACCACAGTAACCGGAATCCCGGTTTACCATCTATATACTGATGGTTGATATACTGCATATTACTCTGGATCAGCATTTATACTCTTCAACACTCATGGACAAATTACGAAAGTAGGCAGATATAAAAATATGGACGCACTAGTTCCTATTTAACTGACACTATCGCATTATTAGAAGCTCCCTTGCATACATGCGCACTCTGTCAAATAACACCCCGATAAATATATATTCCGATTGTCTATCAGTATACTCACTGCGTTATCTTCTCTTACAACAAACTAATATCTATGTATATTAGGTCAAACAGCTACTCATTACAATCTGTGCTTTGCGTCGCGTAGATCTTTATCATGTGCCAGCGGGAATAGATGGCAATGAACTAGCCGATCACATTGCAAATTCTGCCGCATCGCATGGTGTATCTCGGTTTGTCCCCGCCTCTCTGACTTCGATTAAAACACACATGCGCACCACACCTTACGCGCGGTGGAATGTGGCGTGGACACGGGATAACGGGGATACTGAACTCTTTCAATGGATTCCTAGCATCAATAGTATACCTACCTGCTTCGTGCCCAAAAAACCCATCGCTCACTTCATCACTGCGCACGCCCGGTTGCCTTTTTGTTATTTCCGATTTAATATTTCCCTTCCCAGCAATTGTGAGTGTGGTATGACATGCACAAATGTACAACACTATTTTAATGAATGTCTTCTAACTGATCATCTTGCCCGTTTACTAAAAGAGAACCACGAAAATACAATAACACATACTAATTATAAAGAATTACTCACCGACAAGCGGAAGACAGCACTACTCATTCGACTTTACCGCCTCATATCTTCATTTACTTTCCCGGCAAGTTCTTAATTAGTCCATGGTCGCGCAAGTATTATAGTTTTTTAATTCTCTCTTTCCCCACCTTTCACGTTCTTCCCTGTCTCTTTTTCTTTCTATTTTCACCTTCCTCCTCAGCTTTCGTTCTATGGTATGTGTCCTTAGTTATGCCGACTAAGGCTGAGCTTGCCTCCGGGGATACCATATATGGTATTCCGTCTATAGACGGAATGTCTGACCTATTCACTCATATCTATCATCTCCATTTGACCCTATTTCCTTGGTTAGCACTCCAATGTGCCCCCAACTTTACCCATAGTCCTAGTTTTTCAGGACCATCGCCCACGGGGGCTGTTGAGCCACTTCATTGACCGGGGATATCTGATCTGCCGCCACGATGGACCTCTGTGGAAACCATCCCCGCCGACGTCTACCTCAGTATGTGAAGCATTACTGCTTTCTCTTCTCCCTCTTCCTTTTTTTGTTTCTTTGTCTCTCTTTTCCCATTTCTTCTTTCTTTCCTACCTCCATTTTTCTCTCTCACAGTGTCATCTTTTTTTTTGTTTTTGAATGTGATAATAAAAGCCTAGACGCGACATGCCAAGTTAATGCAGAAACACAGCTATACACTCCCATGTAGATGATGAGCAAATGGCACGACCGATTCTTTGGGTCCGCTAACCCTCGGCAATTGTTCATTTTTCCAATTGGCTTTTAACTCAATTCCAGTTTGTGTTTCTACCCATATTCATTTTATTTTGATTGGCTTGAGCCTGCGATACCTCGGTGGTGCGGGTTACCCTAACTTTAATTTAAGTTGTTTTCTTTATCAAAGAGGGGCCTAAGAATGTGCCGTAGTCGGAGACTCCGGATTTATTTGGACCACCTGGGGTTCTTTAACATGCACATAAATCTAAGTAGCCGCTTGTTTTTCTGCATTTCGCCCCCATCGAAATGAGGCCGCCGTGGGCGGGATTCGATCCCGTGGCCTCTTGCTTAGC